>NC_056735.1:1970802967-1970997967 GCF_019279795.1 Protopterus annectens | reverse complement strand
TCATGAAGAGATATCATGAATGGTATGGGGCTCAAAGGAGGACCAAAACCTGGAGACCATATCTAGCTTGTAATACCTTGTGAAAGTATTTAGTAAAACCAGTGTTACACATATGTCATCTTTGAAGGCTTGTGAGGTAGCTACATCCTTCATGGATTGAGCTCTCAGCTCATTTAGTAACACCTTATTATAACAAAATATGATGCAGTCATTTAACCATCTTGACAAAATAGTCTTGGAAACCTTTGTGTCCAGTTTGGTAGGAGCATAAAAATGAATAGTTGAGAGTTGTTCTTGCAGTATTTAGTCCTTAATAACTAAAACACATTTACATATGTACATCTATATAGTGCATTAAGTGCTTCCCTTTATTAATGTAGTTGGGAAAGAATACTGGAAGATTAATATTTACCTCCACGACTTTTGGGGTTGAAGGTAGGATTAGATGTCCATCTATATCACTTTTGCAATATTCTTCACCTTAGGGATTACCTGCCAAGGATAGCTCATTATGTAGCCAGTATACCAAATCCTTTAGCTCTTGTATGCACCCTATGCCACACGTGGTGCTGTATGGATGCAGTTACCCAGAACTTCTGTGCTGCCAGTCTGAATGCCATTATTGCACGTCAGTCGGAACACCCTTCACTGTGCTGAATACCTAACCATCAGATATGTGCCCTGTTGGGGTGTTTTTTCTTTCTTATTGTTGATCGTCTTGTTTTCTTTTCGTTACCTGGAGTTCATGTCATCCAAGAAGGGAAATTGTCATTGTGGCAGGCCGGTATTTATTTATTTATTTAACATTTGTTAACCGGGAAAGTCTGACTTGGAATGAAGCAAATTTTCTGTGGAGGCCTGGGTAGAAACGTTCCAGATGGATGTCTTTTTAACGTGGGAGGAAACCTACACGAACGCAGGGAGGACATGCAGATCCACACAGAAGGCACCCCAGCCAAGAATCGAACCGGAGAACCTACTGCTTTGAGGCAACAATGCTACCACTGCACCACTGCGCTGTCCGAGATCATTGCGTACAGTGTCTATTTTGTTTGGGTGCTTCCAATGACCATACTTCCTGTAGTGTTTTTAAGGCATTTGTGCTTAAGCCTCTTAGAACCTAGTTGTCTTCCCTCAGCATCTATCTCAAGAACCAGCAGCTTAAACAGTTAGCCCAGGGTAGCATGACTGAATAAGTTTACCCCTTGGCATTACCATTAAGCAAGAAAAAAAGCCAAGCATTCTCGGCCTGATTCTTTCGCTATCCAGCTTTCACCAGACGTCATTGTAGAAGTGGATGATAGCTCTTTAGGCCATCTAGTGTCAGTTTCATATTCCTGTGCCATGACCCCATTGGAAGCCAGCAAGGATCCTTCCTTTCACACGTGCTCTGAGACTTTAGTTTGCAGACATGTGTTGGTTATCTCAGAAGGCCTTAGAGGGATTCTGCAAATTCTGCTCAGAGAAGAGGTTCTGGGTACTCTTATTGAATCTTGCCAGGGGTCGGAGCCTCTGGTGTTTGTTAGGGCTGACATCCGTACCAAGAAAAAACAGAAGACTAACATTCTTCTGTATGTCCTAAGGACCCTCTGAAGGAATGGCAGGCGTTTACTCAGGCCCTGTTTAATGCCTTAATAGCCCTGAAGCCTCCCTAAGAAGTTTCTGTGCCTACTCCACCTTGGACTTCAGCTCCTTCTAAAAGGCCTAGGGAGCCTGACCTCAGATGAGGATTTGGAGTCGGATGAGGGGTCTTTGTCTTACTCTTCCCAGATGCCTTCTCCCTTAGCTTATGGCTCTAATGAAGAGGAATCCATTAGCCCTGAGTTGTCTTTGTAGGAGCTGTCTTTTGGGGACAGATTGGCCAGAATGATGGAATACTATGTGGGATTCTTCTCGGGTGTCTGATATTCAGAAGAGGTATTATGAGTTGCTTCAGGTGGACATGCCGAAACTTGCATTACCTCCTGTGTTGGCTGCTTTGCTACACACCTTTATAGCTGCCTTTAAAATTTGTGATTCTCTGATCCCTGCATCTAAGAAATCTGTCAGGTTCTATACGGTTCCTGGAGATTCATGTTTAAGTGTTTTTCTGCTGATCCTGCTGTGGGGGTCTGTCTTCTGTGATAAGCTTTCTAAGCTGTTTTCCTCTACCAAGCTTTTGCCTTTGGATAGGGACAGTAGAGCCATGGAAAGGATTGGAAAAGAGGTCTATACTGTTGCCTCCTGGGCCTTTAGGGGTTATTAATTACCAGACTTACATGACCAGATATACTATGGCCTTGATTACCATGACATTTCAGGTGGTTTCTGACTTCCATGATTCTGAAAGAAAGTCCTCTATTTTCTCTATTTTGGGTTTTCTCTCTCGGGTGGCTCACCGCTGTATCACATGTAGCTATGATGCTGCTGATGTCTCTTCCAGAGCTGCTGCCTTTGGGTCTGTCATGAGGCATTATTCTTGACTTCGTCTGCAGTCGAAGAATGCATGAAGACATTAAGCCCAAGTTGCTGGATGCTTCTCTGGATAATAAAAGTCCCTTTGGGACTGCTGCTTCTTATATGTCTAAATCTCTTCAGGGAAAAGGTAAAGCTTTGCAGGACCCTTAACATATTGTTTCTGTCCCCCATCCCTAAGTTCCAGTGGAACTCTCTTACTAGGTCTGCTTTTGTTCATAGGCAGTCTCATCATGTCAGTAAAGGCAGGAAGGATGGTAGGCAAGGTCCTTCTGGTAAGTGTTCTCAAGCTCTTGGAGCCCAGAAGCCTCCTTTATCTGACACAGCTGCCTCTCTTTGACATTTTGCCCTCCAACCCTTGGCCAGGTTCTCTTGCCTCTTCGACTCTCCGTCTGTCTTCCAAACTGGCAACACATCTCCTCAGATTCTTGGTTCTGTCCATCATCCGATAAGGCCCTCTTTTCTGTTCCATAGTGCCATGCCATCTGGCATGGAAGACATACACCCTTTCTTTTCCTTGGAAGGGGCTGTTTCTCTATGCTATCCCTCTTCTTCCTGTACTTCCAAGAATCCTGCAGAAGATTCAGCTAGTGACTCCCTTTTGGCCAAGTCAACACTGGATCCCCCTCTTAATGCATCAGGCCAAGGTTATTCAGCACAAGTTACCTCACTGGTTGGACCTCCACACACAAGACAAGGGGTCTCTCATCTGTCCTCACTTGTCTACTCTTCATCTGACACTGTGGGTGATAGGGTTTTGATCCCTTTTAAGCACCTTTTTTTCTGAGGACATCTCTGTGTTTTACAGGAGGCAAGAAAACTCGCAACCAGAAAATCTTATATGTCCAAATGAAAACGATTTTCTGTCTGGTGCCATGCTCATAGCCAGGACCCTTTTTCCATGGGGGTCCCTCTGTTTCTCTCTTATTTGTGTGAGTTGCACCAGTCTGGCTTGGCTTATTCTTCTGTGAAGGCCTATTGTCAGCTATTTCTGCCTATCTGCCTTTGAATCCTTGTTTGGCTTCTCATTTTGAGGTCAAACAGTTTCTTAAAGACGTCCTGCATCTTAGGCCCTCAAGAAAGCCTATTCCTCCTCCTTGGGACCTGCACTTTATATTGTTATTATACTCTGACATATGTCATTACCTGTCAGACTATGTCTTTGCTATAAATACGCTGTGTTTTCATTTTTTCCTCTGAAATGCTAGATTATACTCTTATATTATGTGAAATTTTGCTTGTCTGAATATATGGAGCCTTCCTTGTGATATTATACTCTGACATATAGGTCATTTCTCCTGTTGAACTGTGTCTTTACTATAATTATACTGTTTCTTTTTTCATCTGATATGCTAGATTGTACTCTTATATTATGTAAATCTCATATGTCTGAATATATGGAGCTTTTCTACCCGGGCCTCCACTGAAAATGGGCATATATCCAGTCAGACTTTCCAGGTCAACAAATGTAAACTAAATAAAAATAAAATAATTCTGTTTTAAAAAAATTGGCTGAGGCTCCTTTTGAGACTGCAGTTTCAGTTTCTCTATAACACCATACCTGGAAGACTTTTTTGTTGCTTGCTGTTGCTTCCGTTTGGAGGGTTTCTGAGCTTCAGGCCATTATGGTCATTCCTCCTTTTTTGTTTTTTTTTTACTAATGCAGGGTGTCTCTTCATACTAGTCCTTCTTTTTTATGCCCAAGGTTGTTAGTGAGTTGTCCTTAAATCAGGCAGTACAACTCCCTTCCTTTTTCCCTTCTCCACAGTCTGCTAGTGAGAAGGTCCTGCATACCTTGGATTTGCACAGAAAAACATTTCTAAGTCTGACCAGATTTTTTGTTTCTTTTCTTCCCAGGACCTTGGGTTTAGCAGTTTCCAAGCAAACCATCTCCTCTTGGATATCTAAGACCATTTCCTTTTGCTATTCTTTTCATGGCATGTGTCAGTGTACTTCATTTAGAGTTTATTCCACTAGGGCTATTGCCTCTTCAGGCGATTTCTTCAGTGGTTTGGGCACCAGTTCTGTTCTTGAAGCTACTACTTGGTCCTCAGTGCATACCTTTGCTAAGCATTATAAATTGGATATGGTTTCTAGGGCCAGAGTCGGGTTTGCTAGGGCCATCTTGCATGGGTTTGTTGAGGACTCTTCCAAGCCTTCCACTTTCCACTCCTTTTCATGAGATTTTTTAATCTCCCTAATGTGAAGAATACTGCAACAGTAATATAGAAGGACATAGTACAGTTGTGTAAAATCTTAGCGTGAGAGTAGATGTACTTCTTTTCACTGTTGCAGTATTCATTCCCTCCCTCCACCCCCCCCACCCCCCCGTTTTCTCTTGGGTTTTGATTTGGTTACTCTCCTTACCTAGGGTCGCCCATTTCCATCTACATTTTCTCCCTATGCATAGCCTCTTTTTGTCCTATGGAGACTGTTTTCTGTTGGGGCAATTCAGTTCTGGGTAACTGCATCTGATGTCAACTTTATGCCCTAAATCCTATACGGGAGCATAGGTGTGATGTATGGCACTTACAAGATCTAAAGGCTTTCGTATACTGGCCTGACTTTGGGCTATCCTTGGCAAGAAATCCCTAAGGTAAAGAATACTGCAAAAGTGAAGAGAAGGATATCTACTGTCATGGTAAGATTTTACACAACTGTACTTTCTAACCCTTTGCAGGACTACCCTTTCTTTGTGGAAGCCAGGTGTGACAGGTCAATACACAAAACCTGAAGTTCAGAAATTCTCACTGAAGTAATGGCTTCCAAGAAAAGAGTTTTCCAGAAGAAAAATTTCAGCTGTGTTCTAAAAGCTATCATGAAAAATGGCAGGATGAGATTCTTTAGAACAGTGCAGTATGTGAGGCAGTTAAGCATGCAGATTTCTGTGTTATAGTCAGTCATTCCAAAAAGATCATAGTCTGTAAAATCAGAAGTGTATTTCATTTCATTCAACTAGTATGAGCAGTCTTTAATGGTTTGCTTAACATGGTAACAAAATGCTACATTCATATCTGTCAATCTTTTTAGTACAAGAAATCTGTACAAAGCCAAATATAATGGAGGGGCATAGGCACAAAAGCATAGACAGATTTTAATTGTTGTTATTATAAACTTCAAAAGTTTGAACAGGTTTTGCATTCAAGTGCATTTTCTGAAGGATATGACGTTCAAAATTCAAATGTTTGTCATTATTTAGTGACTTCAGACTTCAGTGATTTGTCTGAAAACTGCAAACATGAGGAATAGACCAAAACTATCAGACAAAAATATGGACATTCTTCAAAAATCCCGGCAGTGGAGAGATATGACTAAATATAAAACTGACATATGTTTCTGGAGTAGGAGATCAGAAAAAATTGCATGAAACTTTTGTTTACCGAATGTGTGAAATGGATGGCATATGCACTTATTTTTTATCTTTTAGGTTTTGTATATATGCAGCTTTTGCTGCCTCTCAGTCAACACTGATAAAAAAATCACAGTGCTGTAGTTCATAGGTAGGTACTAGGCTATCGGCCCTGGGGCCTATATAAGCCAAGCCAAAAAGGTACCCTGGCTTTTGCCACCCAAGAAAATTATTTCCTGTGCCACTGTCGAGCAGAGCCACAGAGGTGATCCCCGGGGTGAATTTCCTATTTCCCATCCAGTCATCAAGATTTTTTTTGAAGAGTGCTAATGAGGATCTTTGTTTGATATAGATAGGTAGTTTATTCCAGAGTATGGGAAGTCTCTGGGACAGGAATCTATCCATCCGGCATGTTCTGTTTATTGTGGTGACAAGGTTTAGGTCCCTAGAGCGTGTAGCTCGGAGGAATTGGGATTTCTTTAATTGGAGCATGTCCAACAGCTCTGGGTTTGACATAGCTTTGTAAGTTAGGCAGAGATCACCTCTGAGTAGGCGATATGCGACGGAGTAAAGCTGGAAGTTTTTTGAGACGGTCTGCTTAGGGCATCTGTTTGAGGCCGGTAATCCTCTTTGTGAGGTATTTCTGCGGCCTTCCCAGTTGTTGTAGATGTCTTGTGAGGTACATACCAAAAGGGGCATTGTACTCTATAATGGGTCTAATGAATGATGAGTAGAGGAGAACAATGACCTCTTTTTTTCTGGATGAGAAACCTTTTGTGATGAGGTGTGCCACGTAGAAGGATTTCCTGACTACTTTGACGATTTGATTATCAAAGGAGAGACTACTGTCCACCTGTGTCCCAAGATCTCTTATCACACTTTTGGTGTTAAGTATACTACCGCCTATGTTGTAGTTCATGGGTACAGAGTTTTTACCAAAGGGGATGACAATGCACTTTTTGGCATTGAGCTTGAGGCCATGGCTTTGACACCAGGCATCTGTCTCATTGAGGCCCTTTTGTAGGCTGTCCACATCGTTAGGAGTTTCGATTATGGCTTCTAGTTCGCAGTCATCTGCGAACTTCGTTAGCCAAAGACCTTCAGTGTTAGCCTGTACTTCAGAGAAGTAGATACCAAACAGGAGAGGACCCAGGACTGAACCCTGTGGTACTCCACTTGTCACTGGTCTGAAGTCGGATTTGGAGTCTGCTACTTTCACAGTGTGGGTTCTGTCAGTGAGCCAGTTGGCAACCCATCTTGTGACATAGGGATTTATACCTAGTTTAGTGAGTTTATCTATAATTCCAGAGTGGGGGATGGTGTCAAAAACCTTGGCAAGATCTAGATAGGTTGTGTGAACCACCTTACCCTTGTCTACCGCTTTGGTGACTGTTTCAAAGAAGTCTATCAGGTTTAGGAGACATGATCTGCCTTTTACAAACCCAAACTGTGTGGGGTCCAGAGTTTGAAGATTACCAATGTCTTTGTTTATAAGTTCCATGATGATACGTTCCATGGCCTTGCAGACCAGGCTTGTCAGGCTAATGGGGTGGTAGTTCCCAGGGTCCGTGGTGGCTCCCTCCCTTATGGAGTGGGGTAACCATTGCTGTGTACCATTCAGCAGGCACAAAGCCTGAGGTGAGGCTATGATTGAACATGGTACTTAGGTGGGGTGCCAGTTCATTCTGTAGTTCGTGTAGAATGCAGCCTGGGATGTTGTCTGGTCCCATGGATGCTGTGTTCTTGGCTTTGGAGAGTGTGGTTTTTACCTGTGCAGCCATGATTACAGGAACTTTGCATTCTTCCGGTATAGAGATGGGCTCTTTAGGGGGTGAGAGGGGGGTAAAGTTAGCACTGGACCTATCTGCCAGGATGGTGGCAATATCAGTTGGGTCTGTATATTTAGTGCCATTGTGCTGTAACTCAGAGCAGATCTGAGTGCTGCCATTGAGATTCTTGACATAGCTATAAAATGCTTTGTGGTCGTCTTTAAAATCAGTGGCGATTTTGTTTTCGTAACTAGCTTTGGAGGATTTTATCAGGGATCACAGCTTCTTACTGAGGCTGACCAGAGAGCTCCTCCACTCATGGAATTTTACTCTCTTTTGCAACAGTTTCTTCATTCTGTTGTACAGTTTGTTTATG
This sequence comes from Protopterus annectens, assembly GCF_019279795.1. NCBI lineage: Eukaryota > Metazoa > Chordata > Ceratodontiformes > Protopteridae > Protopterus > Protopterus annectens. The sequence goes on along the minus strand of NC_056735.1, from coordinate 1,970,990,019 downwards.
GCAGGGGTCCACCAAATTGGCTTCCTATTTTTTGGAGGATAGCGTCTTGGTTCTGTTTGAGATAGCACGATCCATGCACTCATGTAAGTGCTTATAAAGTGCAATTGTGTAGGATTCAGTAGTCGTAAATGTATTGTCCATCTGCATGGGTGTCTTGAAGTTCACCACTTCTGTCTTAAGAAGCATGAAGTTGGCTTTGGAGAAATATTTTACCATGGTTTCCTTAATGGGGGGTAGGGGCAGGATATGGATATCTAGGGTAATTAGCTTATGGTCGGATTGGACCAATGAGGCGTTGACTTCAGGTGTGGAACTCCAGTCACTCATATTGGTAATGACTAGATCTGGGATATTGTTGCCCCTGGTGGGGGTGTGGATTAGTTGATCCAGGGCATTGGAGTTTATGAATTCCAGAAAGCGTTGAGCAAAGGAGTTGGTACATGAGTAGTTTTCCCAGTTAATGGTGGGGTAGTTGAAATCGCCCATTATTAGGGTGTTTGGATGAACCCTAATATTTCCCAGTACATCAAGAAAAGAGTAGTGGGAATCCTGGGGCATGGTGGGTGATCTGTAGCAAGCTACAATTTGGATTGCAGTTTTGCCCAGAGTTAGTTGCACTTGGATAACCTTGGCTGCATTATGCTGAGCAACTAGCCTGGAGGTGTGGATATCCTTAATGAATATGGACACACCTCCGCCTTTGGTGTTCCGATCCAGGTTACATGGCTGAAAAGTGTGGTATGAGTTATAGCCTGGTAGTGCAGGGGTGCTCTCTGGAGCCTTGAAACAGGTCTCAGTCACTGCTCAGATATCGATGTTCTCCATTTTTAGGAGTGCCTCGAGTGAGTGCATTTTGAGATTTAGACTTCTAGCATTGAGTAGCATCACCCTCAGTTTTTGCTTGCCTGTTCCTGTTACGGTGGTGAATTTGTTATTTGAACCTTGCCTAAAAAAGGCACTATAGGGGAGGCAAGAACCTTAGCCAGTATCCGGAATCCCAGGGGTGACAGGTGCAGGCCATCTCTGGCAAAGCATCGTAGTCTGTCGACCATGTCATCCCAGGCAGACAGATACTGGATCCCTGTAAAATGGCACCAGAAGCTTAGCCAATTGTTGAAATCAATCATTTTGTCCTTGTACTGCAGCATCATTCTGGGTGATGGCAGAATGCTACTCAGGGCTAGGGTCATACCTGCCTGGGCTACAAGATCGGAGAGCTCTTCCATGTCTCTTTTCATGTAGTCCAGGGAGGTACATCTCAGGTCGTTCACACCATCATGGACAATGACAGAGTCATATTTGCACTTGTTGTGGAGTGACCTGAGTGCCTTGGTTATGTGGCAGATCCTGTCACCCGACAGGCAGCTGACAGTAACCTTCTCCTTGTTTAGCCTGGTGAATGGGACATCAGTGTGTCTGACTAAGAGTCACCTGTGACTAGTGTGTTGGGTACATTGTTTTGCCTTATTGGCTGTGGTTCAGAGGCACACTGAGTCTGCGGGCTATGTGTCATTTGGGTTGTGTTGGGGGGTGGAGGTTGCTTGCATTTCTTCTGTGGAGGTCTCTCTTGCTTGAGCAGATTATTATTGAGAGCCTCCGCAAATGTTTTTGTGTTTCTATGTGTGGATTTTGGTGGTGTAGATTTAGTGAGACTGTGTGATGAGTGTGGTGTGGTGCAACTGTTTACCTTCTCCTCTTGACTGTCAAGTTCTGTCTTGGTTGGAGAGAGCTTTACCTCCAGTTTGGCTAGATAAGTGCATCTTTCACAGGCTGTAATGTTGAGTGGTAGGAGGAGAGGGTTGTCTGTGTACATGAGGCAGTTTCTACATTGCCCCAAGATGCCCAGATTCATCAGATAGACAGGAGAGAACACTGGGAGCTGACCCTTGGACATGCCTGAATAAAAAACTATTTTCCTTTAGATAAGTGAGGAAAGTTAGTACAAGAGCTGTTTTTCTCTAAGCAAGTGAGGAAAGTAAGTACCAAAACTGTTTTCGTCTAGGTAATGAGGAAGGTTGAGTGCTGTAGTAATTAGTAGGTTATTTAGTGCTTACAAGTTCTGAACAAGTGCTAAAACTAAGAATCTGTATCTGGACTAAACTAGTTACAGGAAAGGGGGAAACGAGTGCAAATGCGGGCTTTTAAATCAGAAAGTGGAGAGAGATGGAAAAACTGCCCAAATGGCCAATAACTACCAATGTAATGGGATCCTATCTCGCCTACATTCATAACAGATGGGTTCGGAGCCGATCCATCGGCTCCGACTCGGCAACTAATACACTAGCATGAAGTCTCTCATTGGCTGGGCTACTCCCTATCCCAGGATGCACTACACCTGCTTCCCCAGATCTCGTTTGCCGCTTTACAAGCTGGACGTGGTCTCGACTTGGCTGGAGCTAAGTGGTTCTTTTTTTACCTTTATTGGTCTTTGACCTTGGGGTTTTTGTCTATATTAACCAAACAGCTGTTTTAACAGCTATTCCTTACTATTCATTACTATTTTATATATTTTGTGTGTTTGAGTGTCTTCTGGTACTTTATTCTTTTCAGTTGGGCAAGGCCCGTTTAAGTTAGAGGGCCTTTGCTCTACCTTTGAGTGCTGTTCAGCTTTAAGTAATTAATTTTTTTGTTTAATTGTTTTTCGGGCCAAGCCCGTTTAAATTAGAGGGCTTTGGGCCGTTGAACTTGTTTTGTCTGTGACTGTTTGTTGCGATGTAAATTTTTTTCCTCAGTACTCGCGCCAGTGTGTCTCGCGCTTTTCAGTTGGCGCAATTTTGTTTATAGTGCTTACTTGTTGTGGTAAAGTCAGGTTTTAAAAAAAAAAAAAAAAACTTGTTGAAGGGCCTGTATTATGTCTAAGGAGCAAAAGTCAGGCTTTAAAAAATGCACTCGGTGCAGTTATAAAATGTCCATTACAGACAGCCATTCAGTCTGTGTTTATTGTTTGGGGCCGAAACACCTGCAAGAGACTTGTAGCGTCTGTCATGCGTTCTCCTCTAGAGTTCTTCAAGAACGCAAGAACAAGCTAATTTTGAAAGGGCTTATTAAACCTTCTTTTGAGGAAGCCTTGGATCCACCTGTTGCTTCCAAAAAGAAAAGATCGTCGGCTCCGACAAGTCCGTCGGAGCCGTCTACTAAAAAGCCAAAATTGACTACTTCTTCCTCGGCTCCACTGACTTCGCGGCCGAGGGTCGAAGGGTCTGCCTCGATACCTCCTGCCTCGGCTCCATTGGTTTCGGAGCCGCAGGTTGGAGTATCGAGGTGAATCACCTCCATCGGTTCCAATGGCCGGGCGGTGGAGGTGTGCAGCTCAGACTCTTCCCCCTCGGCTCCGAAGAAAGCTCCGTCGGCGCCGATGGTGGTCCATGCTGTGGTGGAACCGGCGCCGATAGCGTTGGAGCCGTTTCGGAGCCGGTCCACTTCTCTCTCGGAGCCGAGAGGAAAGTCTTCTCGATTGTCTACCTCCTCTAAATCATCGAGACTCTCTGATTCGGACCTGGATAGGGTGATACAGAGGCTATTCCAATCTCCAGTTTTTACTAAATTGGTCTCGGCTCCAGCACAGTTAGCTTCGGAGCCGATCCCCCCTCCAACACATTCGATTCCTCCTCCAACCTCCTCGGAGCCGTTGGAGTCGGTGGTGGTGGAGCAAAGCGGAGCCATACGGTTGGAGCAGAGACCCCTTCGAGGTCTCTCGGTTCCGACTATGCTTCCTACCCTGTCCTCCGGTTCAGGGTTTGGTACTGCGACCTCTTCAGCCGGGCCCGAGGGGAACACTTTGGGATTGGGTGCTTCGGTGCCTAGTCTTCCTCTCGGAGCATCGGCTGCTGGAATTCCCAGTGCCATTGTGGCCTCTAGATCAGTGACCTCCTTGGATTCTGGAGGTCCGGCCTTTGAGGCCATGAGGAGGGCACTGGCCATGCCTTTGCTGGTTCAGCAAGATTCTACCTCACCGTCCCTAGATTTGGAGACTGGGGCCCCAGGGCCTGAGGATACCCCCATCGGGGGTTCCCTTCTTCCGGGTGGTCCGTCCGAAACTGCTTCGGACGAACCCCCACGGAAGAAATTGTGTAAGAGGAAGCACGTAGACTCCCAAGATGAGTCTGTTACATCGGATACTGACCTCGATGACGCAGAAGGGTCCCCCAAATCATCTTCGGATGATATCTCCTTCTCAGATATCTTGGAGATTCTGAGACAGAGAGGTGACTGGCAAGCCAAAACCCCTTCAGCTGAGGAGTCAGTCTTCCTCAAGGCCTTTGGGGCCCAGCCTTCCGCCTCCTGGGTGTCTCCGCCCTTCGATGAACTCCTTGATTTGGTTTCTCGAAGGGCGTGGGAACACCCTGATTCTGTGGAACCGGTGCCTGCGAGGCCCAATAAGTTTTGTCAGCCCCCCCCCAGAAGGAATTTCTCACAAAGGGTGTGCCTGTAGATGCTTTGGTGGTGGCTTCTGCCACACAGCAGGACGTGGCAGAGGCTTCAACGTCTGTTCATCCTCCTAATAAGGATTCCAGGAGCATGGATAGGTACGGGAAGCATACCCTGTCTTCAGCGGCCTTTACCTTACGGTCGCTGAACTACTTATGTCATTTTACGAGGCTCCAAAGGGATCTCCTCAAAGAGCTATATGATTCCCTTGTTGGTAATCTACCTGAGGCGCTGGCCCCGACTGTTGGTGCCCAGATGACTACCCTCTTTTCTATTGTTAACTCGTCCATGAGGCTCATTTCCTATGCGGCCGAAGGGGCGAGTAGAGCTGAGGAACAGGCGTTGCCCTCAGGAGACACGCCTGGTTACGCTTGTGTTCGTTTATGGAGGCCTTCAAGTCTTCCTTCGCCGACACCCCCTTTGATGGGTCATCTTTGTTTGGACCCAAGGTGAAGGACACACTAACTCGGTGCGAGCAGGAGGGCAAGACTTTGACTGCCGTTGGGGCCCGATTTTCCGCTCCTTCTAGGCCTTACCCCAAGGCTCAGAGGAGGGAAAATGTGGTTTAGAAAATCTCAGAAGTCTTTCCCTACTCCACCCAGTGATTCCCCTCCAGAGGCAGGGAGGGAAATTCTGGAAGACGCCGCCCTAGAGGTGGCAGAGGCCCCGTAACTCTGGAGACCGCGATTCCTTTCGTGGTTCTTCATACAACCAGCGTCCCTGAGTTGTTGCCCGACTGTGCATCTCCGGAGCCAGTCGGGGGTCGATTTGGCGCACCCACAAGCTTGGGAATCCATAACAAGCGATCAGTGGGTGCTTCGCATTATTACCGGAGGATACATCATCCCCTTCAACAACCCCCCCCTTCTTTAAGGGAAATCCCGGACGTACCACCCAGTCAGCGGGATCAGGCAGCATTAGAGGTTTCAAAGCTGCTAGAAAAAGGAGCCATCCAGCCTGTCCCCATCGACCAGATCGGATTAGGAACTTACTCAAGATTATTTTTGGTACCAAAAAAGACAGGGGACTTCAGGCCCATTTTGGACCTCAGTTCATTGAATCGTTTTGTAAAAAAGTCCAAATTCCGAATGGTCACTCTTCAATCTATTCTTCCTTTGCTGGAAAAAGATGCATGGATGTGCTCCACAGATCTCCAGGACGCTTACTATCACATTCCGATAGCTCAAGAGTCCAGGAGACACTTACGCTTCCACCTCGGAGTCAGTCATTTCCAATTCCGAGCACTGCCCTTTGGTCTCACCACAGCCCCCAGGGTGTTCACCAAGTGTCTGGCAGTGGTAACTGCTCACCTGAGAAGTCTGGGATTCCAAGTGTTTCCATATCTAGACGACTGGCTCCTTACTGCCACCTCCGAGCATCTACTATTCCAGGTGCTCAGCGCCACGTTCACCTTGGGCTGTTTCTTAGGGATTACGTTCAATTTGCAAAAATCTGTACTACAGCCATCTCAGCGTATTATTTTTATAGGCGCAGACTTAGACACAAAAAGAATGCGTGCCTTTTTACCGGCAGCAAGAATTCAGGTCCTACAAGATCAAGTCAAATCCTGTCTTCCCCTACTAAGAGCCCCGGCCCATCAGATTCTACAACTGTTGGGTTCGATGGCGTCAACCATACTTTTAGTTCCCTTGGCCAGACTTCACATGCGAATTTTACAATGGCTACTGTCAGTTCAATGGTCTTATCAGGAACTTCCCTTGAACCATTTAATCATGATCACGGAGAGTTGCCGTCGAGATCTGCGTTGGTGGCTTCTCCAATCCAATCTCGACCAGGGGCGACCCTTTATACCTCAACGTCCCGTTGCCACTGTGACTACGGACGCCTCCCAGGTAGGGTGGGGGGGTCATTACCTGGACAGGTCGGTCCAAGGCACATGGCAGATCCAGGAAATACATTTGCATATCAATGTCCTGGAGATGAGAGCGGTACTATTGGTACTCCAAGCTCTCCATCACGCTCTCCCACAAGGCCCGATTGCTATCCTATCCAACAACATGTCGGTGGTGTGGTACATAAACAAGCAAGGTGGAACCAGGTCTTACCCACTGTGCAGAGAAGCCATGAGACTTTGGCACTGGGCGGTAGCTACCAACCGCTTTCTAATGGCAACGCACATACCGGGGAAATCCAATGTGATTGCGGACAGATTAAGCAGGACCATTCTTTTACCCCACGAGTGGTCCCTCAACCAGGGAGTAACTGCGAAAATCTTCGACAGATGGGGTCTCCCTTGCTGCGACCTGTTTGCCAGCCCTCACAATGTGAAATGCAGAGAGTTCTTCACGCTGTTCCCTTCTCAGGGACAGATTCCCAGGGACGCTTTGACCCACATTTGGCCCCCCGGTCTTCTCTACGCCTTCCCCCCGTATCCCCTCCTACCGAGGGTGATACAGAAGGCCATTTACCTGGAGAGCGAGATGATTTTGATTGCCCCGCACTGGCCTCGTCAAGTTTGGTTCCCTTTCCTACAGAGGCATGCGATAGAAGGTCCATGGTTTCTGGATCCGGTGCCAGACCTGCTGACTCATCAGTCAGGACGGCTTCACCCGTCTCTCAGGTCCTTGAAGTTGGCAGCATGGTTACTCCACTTCCATCCTTAGTCCGAGACAATGCTCTTTCTCCGGACGTGGTCCACATATTGTCTTCTTCTCATAAACCTTCCACTATCAAACTTTATTCCAGCAAATGGAAAGGTTTGCCTTCTGGGCTCAGGAACGGGTATAGACCCTCTCACTGCACCAGTATCGGAGGTTCTGAATTTTCTGGCCTCCCTTTTTCAGTTGGGCTCTTCAGTTTCTACCATTAAGGTTCAGCTAGCAGCGATCTCTAATTTTCATGCCTCATTTGAACCTTCATTGATGTCTCTCAAACTTTGTAAGGCTTTTCTTAAAGGTGTGTGGCTCCTTAGGCCTCCATTATCTCATCCTGTCCCCCCTTGGGACTTGAATATGGTTCTTGCTGCCCTAACTGCCCGTCCTTTCGAACCAGCTGCTACCTGTGATTTAAAATTTCTGTCTTGGAAAACGGCCTTTTTAGTGGCCATAACTTCTGCCAAGCGAGTTTCAGAACTTCAAGCTCTTTGTTCTGATCCTCCCTATTTGATTTTTCACAAGCATAGAGTTTCATTGAAATTAAACCCTTCCTTTATACCAAAGGTGGCCTCCTCTTTCTGTATTCAACAAACTATAGAACTCCCTGTGTTTTTCCCAGAATTCTCTAATAACGCAGAATATACCTTGCATCAATTGCATCAATTGGACGTACATAGACAACTGCGTTTTTACTTGAATAGAACCGCTCACACGCGGAAATCAAATCAATTGTTTGTTTCCTTTGCAGTGAACAAATTGGGTCAACCAGTAACAAAAACCTCCATAGCTAAATGGATTAAAGATTGTATCATTTTTATTTATTCACAGGCTAACAAAGAGCTTCCCTTTCCAGTCAAGGCTCATTCTACCAGGGCAATGGCTACTTCTGTAGCTTTTCACTCCAAATTATCAATAGATGATATTTGTGCTGCGGCAACCTGGAATTCTCCGCACACTTTCATTTCTCATTACAAATTGGATGTGGTTTCTCGAGGCAGGGCTTCCTTTGGTTCCACAGTTCTCAGGAGTGTTTTCCAATGAGCCACCCGGGATTTAGGTGCTAGGGACGCTGTCCCATCTGTTATGAATGTAGAGATAGGATCCCATTACATCTTTTAGTTATGTACTTACCATAACTTCGGATGTATGGGATCCATCTCGCCTACATTCATAAGTACCCACCCTCCTTCCCCTTCCATTCGGATTTAGAGGAGCTGTAGTCCCTTTTTGGTGATCTTTCTTGAAGAACTTTAGTTGGTTATAGTGACTACTAGTTTTTCTGTGTTTGCATGGATGTATGAAAGCGAACAAACAAGATCTGGGGAAGCAGGTGTAGTGCATCCTGGGATAGGGAGTAGCCCAGCCAATGAGAGACTTCGTGCTGGTGTATTAGTTGCCAAGTCGGAGCCGATGGATCGGCTCCGAACCCATCTGTTATGAAGGCGAGATGGATCCCATACATCCGAAGTTATGGTAAGTACATAACTAAAAGTTTCTGGGCCAGAACCACTCCTTATGTGGTAGATAGGTTACCTAATGCTTACCACTCCCACTGATAAGCTAGAAGGCTTCCCCTCCAACACAGAAAGCTTGGGAGGGGGGGCTCAGAAGCTTACATACAGTCCTGGATACAGCAAATCTGAATCTGGACTACACTAGTTACAGGAAAGATATATATATTTTTTAATTTATATATATATATATATATATATATATATATATATATATATATATATATATATATATATATATACACACACACACACACACATACAGAAAAGTAGCTAAAACAGCAGTACAAACAATTCAAATGCAGTGCAAGCTAGCACGCTTGAATATGTAGCAATGTTAGACCAAACAGTTTAAAAATGCAATTAAATTAAAAATGACTAAAAACAAGTGCAGGAGTCTATTGGGTAGAATTAGGTAAAGAGATGGGACTGGGGGGAGTGTCCCCGATCAAATCTACAGTGGGGGTGGGCAACTGTAAAAGCCTCCAAATTTAAACAAGAGGAATAGAGAGGGTGGGTAGGGGAAAACCAATACCTTCAGCAGAGATCTGAAAAACTATACAGTGAAGCAAAAATAACAGTGCACAGCTCTGAAGTTGGCCAGCAATGATATAAAATTAGTCAAACAACAATTACCAGTACACAAAATATACTCAGTTCTGTATATCTCCAGATAGTTTGAAGAGCACTCTTGTCAGGACACAGGAAGGCTCCAGCCAAGGTTGCCAGATTTCCAGCCCCCCAGGTAGGGACAAAAAAAAAAAGAAAGTCTCTCACGGCAAGTGAAGACCAAAAAAAAAAAAAAAAAAAGTTCCACATTAAAGAACTGAGCTCGCTCAGTAGCTCTGCACTAAACACGGAGCTTCTCGTGTTTAATGCATTGCAGTTCCGCATTCAACACAAGTAGCTCCGTGTTTAGCGATTTTTGATTGGCCCGTATACCGGCATATGGGCCAATCAAAAATTGCTAAACACGGATCTTCTCATGTTTAATGCGGAACACAAGAAGCTCCGTGTTTAGCAATTTTTGATTGGCCCATATGCCAGGTATACGGGACAATCAAAAAAAAAAAAAAACAAAGCGGAGGCTGGCCGGGATTTAAACCAGCAGGGCGGGACTCGGGATCAGGCTGCTGATCTCGGGACAGTCCCGCCCAAATAGGGACGTCTGGCAACCCTGGCTCCAGCAATGATATGCAGACTTTTACTAAGAGGGTCTAATTTTATGCAAGTAATCCTTGAGTTAGTCAGATAATACACAGGCTGTAAATCCAGTTATACCAACTTAAGACAGAGAAATAGGGGGAGGGGGGAAAAACACCTTCAGCAGAGATCTGATAAACTATACAGTGAAGCAAAAATAACAGTGCACAACACTGAAGTCAGCCAACAATGATATAAAACTAGTCAAAAAATTACCAGTACACAACTCTGAAGTGCCAGAAAAATATACTCAGCTCTGTATATCTCTAGATAGTTTGAAGAGCACTCTGTCAGGACACAGGAAGTCTGAAAATTACTTTCAGTAGTAATGTACGTTAAGTGCTTTCTACATTTTTGTTTGGGAAGAAAAATGGAAATGTCGTCATACCTTCACATGTTAAGAACAGTAAGCAACAACACATTTCTTTTGGTGTTTTGAACTAAAAGTTTATACTTCTAGACTATCTTGGTTAGAATTTTCAGGTGGTGGGTGAATGGACCCCACAGAATTGTTCTCTACTTCCTGGATTAATTTCACCACATCTCAGCAATAAAATCTTGTGGGAATGTCTTTCAGCCTGTAAGTAGTAGTAAAAATGTTAATTCTTATCGATTACAAACTGTTGAAAATGCACATTTTACTTGAGGGAGGCTGATGTGCATTTCATACGTTACTTTATTGAAGCTCTGTTCGTACTTAATTTCTGCATAAAGCGCTTTGTTTTTCTTTCATTAATTCAGAGCTATATAGTTCAGACAGAAGTGTATCAATAAAATGCATTTGCAGAACAGTTTAAACATACCATTTTTAAACATGATTGCATAAAGGATCCAGCAGGAAAAAAAAGAAGAAAAGCAAGGGTCAGTTACACAGTGCATGTGTCATATAAAGAGTGAAAGTAATAAAATGCAGCAGTAAAACTTACATTTTATTTTTATTTATTTTACAGTTTGGTAACTAAGTAGGAGGGCTAATCTTTTGACCTTTTTCAGTCATGACCTGGTTACAAGAGTACAATGAAGTGTATAACTACATTAAAATTATTAGAGAAGTATAATATTCAGCATGCAGTTACTAAAAAGACTGAATAGCAAAACAGTTTTTAACATATATTAACAATCTGTACAAGAGGAAACATGCAAAACTAGCCAGTGTCACAAAAATCATGTATACTTAGATTAATTTTTCAAGTGCTACCTGGGGGTTTTGTTTTGAATGCTTGAAGATTTTCAATATTTTATGTCAGTAGGTACCATGCAGCTGGTTCTATACTAGAGAGGGCTTTTTCTTCTGTCTACTTTGATTTTAGGTCTGGCCAATGTGAGTGTACTGTCTTGGCTGTTCCTAAGGGAGTAGCTTTGTTCCCCGATTTGTGTCAGCTGTTTAAGAGGTGGGTAATACCCAAGATGTAGAATTTTGAAAATCAGAGAATTAAGGAGAAAAGTGCCTCTGTTAGAGGTTGGTAGCCAGTTAGTTTTTTCGTGTGAGGAACAGTTGTGGCAGTTTGTATCTGTAAGCAAAGCAAATCTAAGTATTTTATTTTCAGAGACTTGTGTTTTTTTAAGTGTTTTTGCTGAATGGCAAGGAATAAGGTAAATAGTATTTTCTGTGTTAAGTATTGGGACGCTGTCAGGAATAGCCATCCTTGCAACTGGTTAGAGAAGGTGAGATAGACTATAATGTATTAGTAGTGTGAATCCCTTTTGGTAATGTCCCTGTCTGTATTGAAGTTCCTTAGCAGATCCAAGTCTTACTCCAGGATGTTTTTTTTTTGCCTAAAGTTTGGAGTAATATTTCCTTTTAAATATGGTATGACTAATGAAGGTAACAATGCCAGTTTCTTTGGTGTGGAGAATAGTATGATTAAGTGTTTGTTTTGGTACTGTTAATTTGGTGTTTGCTTTTATGGAGCAAGTTGTAAAGGTTTGTAAATCGAGACTACATTGTTTGTTGCAGTATTTGGCTGGCTTTGTGAGCCTCAAGGAGAATATCATCTGTATGCATAATTATTTTCTGTTTGAGTAAGTCATGCTTGAGTCATTCAGAAAACGTGAGAACAGTAGAAGTCCTGTGACTGAGCCTTGTGGAACTCTTGTGTTTAGAGTACCTGTATCAGAAATTAGCAAGTATTTTTAATTATCTATCCTTCAAGTAGGTTTTAAACCAGAGTGTGGCACTTACACCAAGCTAACATTTTTGAAGTTTAAGTAAAAGGCTGTGGCCTACTCTCTCAAAGATGTGTGGCACACCTATAAACAAACCTGCTGTACAATAGTATGGTTTGACTACATTGATCAGAGTGGTTTTAACTTCTTTTGCATATGCAAAAACAAGATGATTTTTAGTTCGTTTTATTCCTATGCATCTTTGTCATAATCTTGTAGCTATGTAGAAGTGCAGCTAACAAAATGGATGCAGCCTTTCCACCTTGTCTTCCCTGCATCTTTGTCACAATCCTGTACCTATGCAGAAGTGCAACTTAAAAAAATGCACTTAGCCTTTCCATCTTGTCTTCCCTGCTTTTGTTCTACCTTCAGGGAGTCAGCAGGTGTGACACAGGCACAACTATAGCCCAATGTCTCCTCTGTTAGCATTTGTATCATTCCTGTTGCTGTGAGGCATTATAATTAGCATGCAAACCTCTCAGGAGGCAGCAGAAAGAAGTAAGGAATGTGTTATAAAGGCAGCAGTCACAATAAGAAAGCAAAGAGAGTGCCCCATCTCCACACAAGACTTTCAAAGAAAACAAATTCTCTTTTATTTATAAATTGATATACACTGTGCTATGACTGTATTGCACTGGCCTTTGACTTCAGTCTCATGGGTGGAGCTGTGGTATAAAATGCCCTTTCATATGACAGGTTGGTTGTCTTCAGCTGAATTTAACAGTGATGCAAACTACACTCCTGAGTCACATTCACATGGCATAATCAATACTGCCCAACTGTGATGCTATGTGCAACAGGCATGTTGAAAGTGGCTCTGCTGTCTGCTGCTCTGCACAGTAAGACATTAATGCAGGTGAAGATGAGAAACATATTCAACTAAATGGAGCTGTGGCATTTTGATCTACACATATAGACATGGTGAAACCAGTTCTGCTGCTTTACTGTTGCGTGCAGTAAGATGTTAATGCAGATTGGGATGAATATGGGAAATGTACTTTACAGAGTCAGGCTGCGCCATTTGCTTTACATGTAGGTGTGGTAACATTGCACAGCAAGAAATTAATGCAGTCAGAGATGAACATATTTTAGGAACTGTAGCTGTGAGATTTTGTTTTCTACTTTATAATGATTATAATGATGTCGAACCAGGATACAGCATCTTAAAATGATTGCCAAAAAAATCAGCATTTGGCATTTTAGTGCTGAATATACAAAAACGTGGGAAAGAGAGAAGAAAGTGGTGGCAGCTTTGGTTTTAAGTTTACACCTTCTGACTCTGCCAGCCCAGCTATCTGGAATTTTGTAAATAATTCTATGTCATTTGTGAATATTGATATGATTCATACAGAACTGTACGTTATGTACCGAGCTTCAAGAATGTAACCACAGCATACCCTGCTAGAACATAGAAGAGTAACTTACAAACCTTCAAGAAAATACATTGAAATTAAGTGCTTTATGATGTGCTATAAGAGTTAGTTTCAATGCAGCAAGAAGACAGGATGTCTAGAGCTAAAAATTTTTCTATTGTCTAGAAACAATAATTACTAGGTTTCGAATGTAAAAGGGTTTTATTGTTTTACGACTTCCAAGTTCTGCAAACATCTGAGATATATGTATTTTTAACACAGAGATGTTAGTATCTTTACCCTGGGAACTGAAGGCATGTGACAAAGAGTGATGTTCATCCAAGCTGAGTAATTTAAGATCTCTCTCAGTGAAATACTGTGCATTTTGTGTTTTGTCTTAGACCTAGCAAGAACATCCACTCATTTGCATATGCCTTGCTCTGTAAGTATTTCGGGCATAGTATCTCATAGATATAGATAGGAATATAGTAAAGATTAGTTTAGATGTTTTCTGTATTTATTTGAGACTGTCCTGCAATGTTGTTGTAAAATATTTCCTGTGATTCTGAACTCTGCATTTACTTTGTTGAGAGTATTGTCTTGTTCTTTTGTTATTTATTATTAAATATATCTAAACATTTGTGGCTGCTATTTGTGAGATATATTTAAGCTCATAGAGTACTTGCATATGTATTTGGTGACCTTATACAGGCCACTCCTAAATAGCCTTAATCTTGGTCACACTTACCATTTGGATAATAGTAACATTACACAGTAGGATTGATCACCCTTTGTAAGGGCCTTATAGTAGCTGATAAGAAGGGGTTGGTGGCAGTGATAACTACCTTATAGTCTAGGTGGAAGGGGGCATAGCTAGTAAACATGTGCCAGCCTTCCCCAGGTGTGTGTGTGTGTGTGTGTGTTTGTATATAAATCAAATCTCAAAGTGTGTGTGTGTGTGTGTGTGTGTGTGTGTCAGCTACTTGGGCAGGGACACGAAGCAGTGGTTGGACAGAGAGGGTGCTGGAGGTCTTGGCTTGACCCCTCAGCTGAGATCTTAATGCTGTAGCTGTGCCAGTGGGGAGTCTTATTGGGGATCTGGAGAAAGTGAGAGAAACCAGCTCCAGACTGACTGTGATCTCTGTGTGCTCTTAAGGGAAATTGTACTTACTGTGTGTGTACTTGTCATCCTGCCATTGTGTATGTCTCTCACTGTTGCCATTGATGAGGATTGAGGTTCTTTGATTACTGGGCCAGTGCAGGGGCATCACATCTCATCAGTGTTAATAATAAAATGTTCATATCAGAATGCACAGCATTTTGCCTATATACTGGTTTGTTTTGATCTTTGCAGATTTGCATACATGTTTTTATTGATGTGGTCAGTCCAGTAGAAGCATCCTTACAACTGAAATAGTATGTTGTGCTTGGACATACACGCAGACCAATAAAAATGTATTGATGAAAAGTCATATTAGGACCTGTTGAAGTCTACATCCTCTAACCATATATTCTTGTACTAACTTTTGTACTCTTGTCTTTTTCTTGTAGCTTTCAAATGCCAATGCCTTGCTTAATCAAGCCCAGCAGCCTTACAGCTATTTGATAGAAACTGTTCGCCAACGTGATTGTCAGATCCAGACACAGAAAGAAAACATTTCTCAACTAGAGGAATTGGTGAGGTTAGTACAAAGAAATTATCAAAGCAAATCAACACTCAACTGCTGTTGCCTGTAAACAGGCTTCTCAATATGACTAATGAACAGGAATTGTACGATGCATGTTGTTTTTAGATGCATTCTCTCACATCGGAAAGTTTGTTTCTTGAAACATTTTCTTAAATTGTGGAGTAGCAGAATGAGATGATTACTTTTTCACTTGTTAGTATCTTGGATGAGATGGTAGACTGAGAATACCATCTACCTGATGTAGTGGTAACTCAGATGAATGTAAAAGATTCCATGTCAGTAATCAAAAAGAGCTGGGAATGTTCTCCAGTGCCCATGTCAAATTTCTTGTAGTCTGTATGAATGCTATGTCAAGTTTTTCCCTGAAAAGAGGCTGTTGGGTTAGTGGTAGTCACCCAGTCAACAATAAGTTAATAAGTAAAAGTAAATAAAAACAAAAATCGCCTGTCTTTACTCAATTAACAGAGCTAGCCAATCCGGTGGTGTAAACCTTGGCTCGAGATGATTGTCATTGCGGAAGTGACATCCCAACCCCATGTGCAAAATGGGAAAAGGGGTAGAGCATGGATGGATGAATGGATGGTGGTTAAAGTACAGATTAAATACAAAGTGTATTAAGTGTATTAAATATTAGTTGTGTACCTTTACTTACAGACTATTGTGCAGGCTCAAATATGTACTATATAATGGTGACTGATTTTCTCTCTGATGTCTAATGTACTATACTGTCCATAATCCAATTTTCTTGTACTCTCTCCATGCAAAATGGTCCATCTAACCTGCAAAAGGCTAGTAGCTACTTGTTTACTTACAAAAGAGCTTATTTGACAAAAAATGTCTTTTTCTGCAACTGTTCAGTTTACCCAACCTCCAAAAGGGCTAGTAACCTTCTGTTTAAATGTTAACTCACTAAAAGCTTATTACATAATGCATTATATTTCTGTAAATGTTTTAATTCTGTACAAACCTTTGTTATTCTTTTGTAATATGTAACTTGCAATATTTGGAGCTTTTCTCCCCAGGCCCAGTGGACTTCCCCGAATATCATACTTGAATAAATAAGTAAATGCCTTGTTTCATTTATACTTGAAATATAATGCTCTTTTAAAATCATTTCAGAATGTCTGTGTGTGTGTATATATATATATATATATATATATATATATATATATAGATATAGATGTTTATATGTAAATATCTGTCATATATATATATATATATATATATATATATATATATATATATATATATATATATGTATATATAAGCACTTTACTATTTCTAAATACTGAAATCTCGAATTTCAGTATCTCGAGACAAAAGTGCTGAAAGTCCAGTTGAGAGAAACTGCACTTGATCGAATTCGAAGTGTCGAATCCGCGGTTGTGGTGGCATGCTAAGTGGGATTTGCTGTGTTTGTAAGGTGCGGTGTGCTGTAGGATATGGTTTGCCTGCCGTTGTGTGGATTTATCTGGAGAATCAGGTAAGTGCTGATTTTTAAGGGTTTTGGGTAGGGATTTGAGTGTATGTGTGTGTGTTGAGAAGTTTTAGGTGTAGGTTAGGGGTAGGTAGGTAAGTGTGTGTGTGTGTGTGTGTGTGTGTGTGTGTGTGTGTGTGTGTGTGTTGAGAGTGATGTTTGTATGAAGGTGATGTGTGTTTGTGCAAGGGGAATATAGAATGTTCTTCGTGTTTCACTGTTGCAGTCATTACATTTGGGTAATCTGCTGGTAGGTTGCCCTCAGTCGGCCTCAATTCCAAAGTCTTGGGTCCTGCGTCGGTTGCTGTCTTCTCTTCCATGACGTCAGGTCGTCAGGGGTATAAAACATGCAGCTGACGCCATTTTCTTTAGTCTTTCTTGCTGCGCGGTGCCCGAAGCATTTTCGCAAGTGCCGGTCGGCCGACTACTGAAAAATTTGAGTTTGAGTTTCAGAACCGAAGTCTTCACTAAAGCTAAGTACCCCGTTGGGGAAACTTTTTTCTTGTTTTTTACCGATGTCAGAAAAAGTTAATAATTGTATTACTTGTGGGAAGCAAATACCTCATAAGGATTTCCATTTATACTGTATTCCTTGCCTAGGCCCTGATCACAACGTGCCTGGCTGTCAGTTTTGTGCTAGATTTAACCAACGCACTATTAAGCGTCGGTATATTTTTGCATCAAAGTATTTTGGAAACCGATTTAAATACCCAGAAATGTCGTCGGATAGCAATCCGACTACCGGAGTACATAAAAAACACAAAGAAAAGGACAGAGAAAGGCAATCGAGATCCAAAACCGACGGCGAAGCTTCTCCTAAGCCAGTTGCCAGTTCACCGGTACTCAGTGAGAAGCTTTCGCAGCCACTGATACCTGCTACCTTCGAGTCGCAGGCCTCTACTGACACCCATGTGGAGTTCGGCATGACGCAAGATACTAAAAGGTATTGGACCGATGGATGTATCTCCGTCGGATGGGTCCGGAGCCACTGAGCAGGCACCGGCTTCTGAGGGTGTATTCAGACCTCAACATTTGTATATTAAACCGACGACAGCTGCAAAACCAAAGACAAAAGCAACTTCTAAAACTAAAAACCCAATGCATGAGCCATGTGCACAGGCCTCTATGCCTAAAAACAGATGATCAAAATGGCTAAAGACCTTATTACCTTGATCAGGGGTACCCATCCCCCTCCAGAAAAGAGGCCTAGGCAAGAAACTGATTATGAATCTTCAAAACAGGTTTCTATTTCTTCTGATTCCTCTTCTGATCAGGAATTGTCTATACCTCTCTATGAGGATTCTGATGCTGGAGGAGCTATTCCATCTGCATCTCCTCCTGAGGATTATTCATTTGGAGAAATCTTGCATACTTTGAGGGAGCATTTCCACTGGGAGAGTCAAGATTTCTCAGAATCAAAAAAAAGGCTCAGAGATTTCCTTTTTTCCCTCAGCACAAGCCCTTAGCCATCCCCCCTGTTTTAGACATTGTGGATGATGTGTTTTCGGAGTCAAGTATGGTCCCTGACTCCTAACCTCTGGCTCCCAGTAAGCCTGACAGATATTACAGGGTACCTGACTCCCATAAATTCTTATTTAGAAACCCTGCTGCTGATCCTGAAACTATTTCACAGGGTCCAAAGGGAGTTAAGGCCTCAACAGCAAAAAATCCTACAGCCTCTGACAGAGATTCAAGGGCACTAGACAGATGGGGAAAAAAGGTTTATACATCTGCGACCTTGTGCAATCAGGGCCTTAAACTGTCAATTTCATATGATTAAGTACCAACAACATGTTATGGGATTGCTGAAACAGAAAATGATGTTGATTTCAGAATGTGCAGAAAATAAAGAATTGCAGGAATTATTGCATGCAGCTTAACAAGTTGGAAAGCATACTTTGCAATGTGGTTTTGATTCCTTAGAGGCCTCCTGCAGGGCCGCAGTTACTGGATCTGTGATTAGGAGGCATGCCTGGTTAAAGGAACAAAATTTGCCTGACCATGTTAAAGCTAAATTGCTAGATGCACCTTTACAGCATGATTCTCTGACATTAAGGCAGAAGAGGTTCTAAAGAAAATGGAAGACAAAGCTAAGTCTATGCAAACTGTTAAAGACTTCTTACAAGTGCAGCCACCAAGATTCAGTAGACACTGGCCTACAAAATTTGGTCCTTTCCTGTGTCAGACAGAGCTCAAAGGGGCAAATCCAGATGCCCTAAGGGTTCCAGATACCAGGCTCAAGATTCATACAGGTCAAAGAAATGGGGGGCTTCCACCTCCAAATCTGGAGGAGATAAAGCGCAAACCTACATAAAGCAATCCCAATGACTTCCCTCTGCCTACACCAAGCACTTATCTTTTGGCAGCACCCATAGGGGGAAAATTAGCACTTTTTGCTCAAAATTGGCAGTTAATAACCCAGGACAAGTGGGTACTAAACATCGTATCACAGGGATACAGGTTCCATTTCCACACTCTGCCAATGGCAGATGGTTGGCCAGGTCTGCCAAAAAATCAATGAGCAGAGGCACAGAAACAGGTTACGTCCCTCATGGATATGGGGGCTATTCAGACAGTACCAGATCAGGAAAAAGGACAAGGTTTTTACTTGACTGGTCTTGGTACCCAGAAAGGACAAGGCCTTGTGGCCAATACTGGATTTATCGATTTTGAACGCATACCTGGATATTCCAAAATTCAAAATGCTGACTTTGCAGCAGCTTCTGCCCATGCTGGGCAAGAATGCTTGGCTGGTGACTTTAGACCTAAAAGAGTCATACCTGCATGTCCCAATAAGACAATCGTGCAGAAGATACCTCAGATTCAAGGCTGGCTTAATGCATTACTAATTCTCTGCACTGCCCTTTGGCTTATCTACTGCGCCCAGGGTCTTTACAAAGTGCCTTGCACCAGTAATTGCATTTTGCAGACAAAGAAGTATACAAAAATATATCCTTACTTGGACGACTGTTTCATTCAAGCAGAGAACAAGGACACTCTTCTTCGACACCTGGCTTTTGTGAGAAGGCTTCTAACATGCCTAGGGTACACAATAAATGAAAATAAATCACAGCTGATATCCTCTCAAAAGATAACATTCCTGGGTGCAAGCTTGGATACAATTGCCCAGATGGCTTTCCTCACACCAGACAAGCAAAGGCAACTGACTGCTTACTTCAAACTGATGGCAACAAAACCCAGTCTTCTGCAAGACAAATTCTGCAGGCTCTGGGCTTCATGGCATCCCGTATCCTTCTAATTCCATATGCAAGACTGCATATGAGGAAACTTCAATGGTATCTAAAAAGTTTATGGGGTCAACATTCACACAGTCTGGAAACAATGATTCCTCTCATCCCCTGCTTGCAACAGGAGTTTTTATGGTGGGCAAAGGTATGTCACCAAAACATGGGACTGCCCTTCACTCTACCCCTTGCCAGCCAAACCTTAACAACAGATGCATCAGATTATGCCTGGGGGCCCACATGGCAGGAAGATGCATTCAGGGCTTATGGGCTGCAAAACAAATGCATCTGCATATCAACCAGAAAGAGATGCTAGCTGTTCAAAATGCCCTAACAGCCTTCAAAGACTTACTTCATCCAGGACAACTACTTATAAAGATGGACAACACCACTGTCATGTGGTATATAAACAAGCAAACACTCATACCCCCTTTGCAGATTAGCCGTGGTACTGTGGGACACAGCTTTGACCTACCAAATACATCTTCAAGCTCAATTCCTGCCAGGAAAACAAAACACTCTGGCAGGCAATTTAAGCAGAAACCTTATGGATCCTCACGAGTAGAAACTAAATCCACAAGTCTTCAGCATGATAACAGAGAAATGGGGGAGTCCAAACATAGATCTTTTTGCTTCTCTTCAAAATTATCAATTGAAAATATTCTGCACAAGGACTTATCACAGACAAGCATGGAAAGTGTACGCCCTATCCTTCAGATGGAAAAACCTATTTGTTTACGCCTTTCCTCCTCTACCTCTTCTACCCAAAGTCCTTCTAAAAGTCAGACAAGAGAAGCCAAAGTTGATATTAATTGCCCCGGACTGGCCCCGCCAATACTGGTACCCAATCCTAAGGAACTTGTCTCAATACCCAGCTTAGACATTGCCTCAAAGACCACAACTACTGTCCCAGCAAAACAATCAGATCCTGCACAATCAACTACAGACTCTGAACCTGGCAGCATGGCTAATCATGTAGTCATACAAACAACACCTCTCAGTAAAGCTGTGATGGATGTCATTTTGGAAGCCAGAAGGCCTAGTACTAGAAAATCTTATGCTGACAAATGGAAGAGATTCTGTGCTTGGAATCAAGCACAAGGAACTGATACAGCAGAACCAAATATTGCTCAGATATTACAATACTTAACTGAGATGCTTGACAAAGGCCTATCTTTGTCACCAATCAAAATCCATGCCTTTGCCATTTCGGCTCATTACAATACAGAGCCACCAATCTTTTCTCATCCTTTACTAAAGCAGTATCTTAGAGGAGCCAAAAATTTAAGGCCTCCTGGAAGATCACCATTACCTGCATGGGACCTCAATTATGTGTTGGAAAAGCTCACCCTGCCTCCATTTGAACCAGCTGCTACCGCTGATCTAAAGTTCTTATCATGGAAAACAGCTCTGCTACTAGCAATTACTTCAGCAAGAGCTAGAGGCCCTCATGGCTGTAGAGCCTTTTATCATATTTTACCCAGACAGGGTGTCTCTGAGGACAAATCCTACTTTTATGCCTAAGGTGGTTTCCAATGTGGCCCTTAACCAAACAATTCATCTGCCAACTTTCTGTCCAAATCCGCAGAACAAGGTGGAGAGAATTTTGCATTCCTTGGATGTACACAGACAGCTAAGATTCTACTTGAGCAGGACTAAATCTCTAAGAAAAACTGAGCAATTACTAGTGTCAATTGCTGCAGGTTCAGAAGGAAAGGCTATTTCAATGCAGACAATTTCAAAGTGGATAAGCCACTGCATCCGTTTCTGCTACTTACACCATGGGAAACCTGTGCCCAAGGGCATTATGTCTCATTCCACCAGAGCTGCAGCTACTTCAGCAGCCTTTCTCAGAGGAGTACCAACCAAAGACATTCTAGAGGCTGCTACTTGGAGTTCTGTTCACACCTTTACAAAGCATTACCATGTGCCTCTTTACTCTAAGTCCTGGGCAGGCTTTGCCACTGCAGTGCTGCAGGGCCTTATAGCCGCACCTAATGCTGTTTAGCTCCAGACTCCCAACCATAGCATTGGGATTCTACCCAAATGTAATGACTGCAACAATGAAACACTAAGAACATAGTACAGTTGTGTACACTTACCATAAATGTAGATGTTCAAGTGTATTCACTGTTGAAGTCCAGGTTATCCTCCCACCATCCCCCTGTCATTCTGAAATTTATCTTTCCTTCTCTATCTTGTACAACATATGTGGTGTATTTGCTTGTAGATGAAGATAAAGTTTATATTGATGCATGTATATATATATATATGTATAAATTTGCTACCTTTTTGGGGGCACCTGACATTGGGGGCAAGAAAAACTAAAGAAAATGAGTCGACTGCATGTTTTATACCCCTGACGGCCAGACATCTTGGAAGAGAAGACAGCAACCGACGCAGGACCCAAGACTTTGGAATTCAGGCCGACTGAGGGCAACCTGCCAGTAGATTACCCAAATGTAATGACTGCAACAGTGAATACACTCGAACATCTACATTTATGGTAAGTGTACACAACTGTACTGTACATAGTGGTGGATTTAGTGTCTTTGTCTTTTCAGTGCGTCCTCGGAGTTAATATATATAAGTAGCAACAGTGTGAGGGTACAGAGGGGCATGCCTCCCTGCTTGTTTGTAGGGTAGGTGTGTGTATTTGTGTTGTTACGTTTGTGTGTGTTTTGTTCATTTGTTGTCGTGTTTGGAGGAAAGGTTTATGTATGTTTGTTTCTGTGATGGAGGGTGTATTTAAAAGTCACGCTTTTGGGGTTTCGGTATTATAGTCTCGGGATATTGAAATTCGAGATTTCAGTATTTCGAGATTATAAAGTGAATCCATTTCTATACATATACATACACACACACACACACACACATATATATATATATATATATATATATATATATATATATATACACACACACACACACACACACACACACACACACACACACACACATATATAATTTAATTTAAACTTTGAACACTTTAATTGTCGACTAAACAGGTATAGTGTTTGAAAATCAACTTTTTGAACATTGCTGTTGTTTAGAAGTGCGTGTTTGCAGTACAGTGGGGACCATGAGTTTGCCCCCCTCACTAAATTGTGATCTTGGAATTGGAATATATAATGAGCAAGGGGGCGTGTGGGTATTTAGGGTTGGTTTACCCCCCTGCTTTGTTTGCTTGTTTTGTTTTTCACATCTTTGTGATTTGAACTCTTGTTTTCAAATTGCTGTTTTGACGTCTTTTTGGTATATCTAAGTGTTCAAACTTTATGTAGTTTGATCACTTGATATACACTCATAGATATTTATATATACTGAATATATAGCCTAAAGGAGTGCCCAAGGGAGATCCAGCTTCACTGACTGCTGTCTATTTATTTAAAGCACTCTGGGCAGCCTACATATTATTTTTGCTTTTTTATTGATTTGTTTGCTCTCCCCTGTTTTTCTCAAGAGGTTGTGAGCACATACTTTTTGTACTGGCTGTTGTTGAGAACTGACAGGCTTCACAGTCTATACTCTTAAGGCTGCTGATATATGAATGGCTTTGTTTGAGTGGACCCGAGTAGAGCAGTCGTTTGAGTCAGCATGGTGATACTAAGATGCAGAGATAAATTTGAGTGATTCAGTGATTGAGCGCTTGTCCTCCTTAACCTGCTTATTATGTTTTATTTATTTTATTGTCGTATTAGGATTTATAAGGCATACTTCATGATTATGGATTTAAATTTCTTTAGCTGAAAGCTTATCTTAGTTTATAACCACTGTAATATTAATTTATTAGATATATAAATAGTGTTTTCATCAAGTTAGACTGGTTTTTGTATGCAGTTTAGGAAGGAACATATTACTTTTATTACTGCTAGATAGCTCTTACCAAGCTTTAACTTCAAATTATAGATTTATCAGTACTTTAACATGGACTTATTGAATTCATAGGTCTTTCAAGATTTATTAAAAGAACACATATATTTGAATGTAAGAGTTATGCTGCATATTACTGAAGTACTTTGGATAGCTTTTGCTTTAAATGCACCAAACTTTTTGAATTATTAAACATTGTGAAAGGTAAGTTCATTGAAGATTTATATTGTTTTTCTTCCCATTTTGGCAAAGGTTTTACATCATTATATGAGTACATTAAAGACTGATTAGGGTAAGAACAATTTTAGTAAACAAAATTCCTGTAGGAACTGTGTGCTCTCAAACTAATAGGCATAATATTAGTAATGAGCATTTCACTACTAACACTCAACTTATTACAGATAATGAGAAGACCAGAAAAAGAGAGAAAAAAGGCTCAAGTTCAGACCAAGAAAAAGAAGTGTAAAAACCTACCACAGAAGAGTTAGAAATGTTAGCCGTTACTAAAAAAATGTATATAGTGATTTATTTGTAGAAGAGTCTATATCTGATTACCTCAATAGTGTAAACAGTGACACAGATAAGGATCAGATTTATTTAATCAGACAAAGTAATAGTGAAGGTAAACAGACTTCTTTTTCAAGTACTGTTGTCATTATTAACAATCATTCTTACCTTTTTAATGGTATTGCTAATATTCATTTGCATCCAGAAGTAGTTGTGACACATAATTATAGTGCCAGTAGTAAGTGTATAGAGCAAAATAAATTAGTTTTGCTATCATGCATAGAAGTTGGTGATCCAACTATTAATAAGGCTATTGTAAATGAAAAACAACTAATGACGTTAAGTAATGATGGAAATGATTCACCCACTAGTACGCTGATCTTGGTTGGGGATGATTTAATTGCAAATATTAGTGACAGTTGTCACAAAAAGGAAGAAAGTAGTAACACAAAACATCTCAGCTACTCACAATGCGTCTCTACTCTTGTTTGAAAAATATATAATAAAGCTTATGTACTTTAATTTTTGGAGACTCGGTGCTAAAGCTGTTGAACGGCCAACTCATCTGTTTAGATAAGTACTCTCACAGTATCTGCCTCACCAGCACTGAAACTGACTGACATACCTAATGTGTTGCCTAGATTTATGTTAGTAAAATCCAGTTATGAGATTGTTGTTATTCCTGCTTGAACAAATGGATTGAGGCATACTCCCCTTAACCACATGAAGAATGCTGTTCTTGATTTTTTGAGTACTTGGAAGGCTTAAATGTGGATTATGTTCTCAGTAAAACAGTTCCATCATTTTTGGTTGGTCTACATGTTTACTAAAGCATGCAACTTTAACAGCTGGTTATGATAACTGTTATTCGTTTATAACATAAAATTAATCACATACTGGGAGAAGTGTATTTTTTGCATTGGAGGTTGTTCTCTAGTGTTGGGTTACACCTAAATTTGTATGGTACTTCCTGTGTAGTGAGTAAAATTATGGAACAGATTGATATTTCATTCCATAAAAAATAACGTACAGTTGTGTAAAATTGTACCATAATGGTAGATGTCCTTGTCTTCACTGCTGCAGTATTCTTAAAGATATAGGATTCCTGCAGCCGAAGCCCAGCATCCGTAGTCTTCAAAAGACTCCTGAATTTAAAAGTTATGCCAAATGTCATCATATCCTCCCCGCATAAAGTAGGGCATAAAGGTGACATTCAGGCCTACCAAAATCAGAACTGATTGCCATAGGAGGAACACCAGTCCAAGGAAACTAAGAGGTAAGGTGTACATCCAGGAAGGTGAAGAGCTAGGGGATTGAGGGAGGGAGTGAATACTGCAGCAGTGAAAGCAAGGACATCTACTGTTATTGTAGGATTTTACACAACTGTACTATGTCCTTACATTCACTGCTGCAGTATTCTTAAACATATGGGAGAGTGCCAAAGCTTAAGAGGGAACTTGGGAGGAGGAAGGAGCAGGAAAAGTGCCCTAAAGAAAATGAAGAACTAAACTAGCAAAACCAGTCCTGGCTCTAGAGATACCATCCATCTTGTAGTGCTTGTAAAGGTATGCACAGAAGTCCAGGTAACTGCTTCAAGAATATAATTAGTATCTAACCCTTTGGAAAAAGTACCAGAAGAAGCCACAGCTCTAGTCGAATGAGCCTTAATTGAAAAAGGAAGGCTCTTGCCATGAAATGATTAACAAAAGGAAATAGCCTTAGAAATCCAAGAAGAAATAGTTTGCTTGGATACAGCAAGTCCCAAAGACCCAAGATGAAAAGAAACAAATACTTGATCAGATTTTCTGCTAGCCTTGGTCCTATCCAAATAAACCCTAAGTTGCCTATGCATGTCCAAAGCATGCAGCACCCTTTCACTGTCACTTTGTGGAGAGGGAAAAACAGTAGGCAGATTAATAGACTGATTAAGTGATAGCTCATTAACCACCTTCGGCATAAAAGGTTTAGTGCACATGGACACTGTTCTCATGAAAAATCAAAAAAGGAGGACAAGCCATAAACGCTTGCAACTTCAACACCCATTTGGCAGAAGTAAGTGCTAAAAAAAGAACATTCATCCAAGAACAATGTTGCAAGGAAGCTGAAGCAGCAGGCTCAAAGGATCCTGAGTCAACTGCTCCAAATCAAAATTAAGATCCCAGGGAGGAGGAACAGGCTTTCTGAGAGGTCTAATATTAAGGATGCCTTTAAGAAATTGTTTCACCTCAAATCTAGTAGCTAAAGGAGGAAGAAAAGGCAGACAAGCAGAGATAGCTGATAGGTGAGCCTTAATAGAAGAATAGGCCAAACCAGCATTGAGCAACTCACACAAATAAGAGAGAGAAACAAAGGAGCATTCACAGTGAGTGAGTCCAGGTTACTAGAGAGATACCATAACGAAAACCCCTTCCATTTGGATAAGTCGGCTTTCCTAGTCATAGATTTTTTGGCAGCACGTCCTCAGGAAAAAAGTTGTCTGTGAGTTATCAAAACCATATCACCCACAGTGTCAATTGAAATGTGGAGAGGTGTGGATGTATAAGAGATTCCTTGTCTTACCCTGTGAGGTAACTTGTGATGATTGCCCCTGGCTAGATGCAGCAGCAGAGGAATCCAGTGCTATCACGGCCAAAGGCAAGTCATCAAGAAGATTTTTGGAGCATTTTTTTGAATTTTGAACAGAACTTTCAGAATGAGAGGAAGGGGAGGGAATGCATAAAGAAACATCCCCTTACAAGAGAATAAGAAATCATCCACCTTCCATACCAGAAGACCTGGAACTCTGGCACAAAACAGAGAAAGTTGTCTATTCAGAGGGGAGGCAAAAAGATCCACTTGAGGAGTACCCCACTTGTGGATAATGTCCAGAAACACATCCCTGAGAAGCATCCGTTCATGGGGCTGAGTTAATAAAGAGCTCAGAGTATCTGCCACAATGTTCTGACTTGAAGGAATGTAAACTGTTTGAAGAGTCACTTGTCACTTGATCGCAAGATCCCATACCAGAAATGCCAACCGGTAAAGATAAGATCTCGTTCCTCCCTGCTTGTTGATATACTACCTCAGTGTGGTATTATCTGTGAACACCTTGAGATGCCCTGTTGAAAAAAGAGACCAAATGGCCTGAAGATCCGAGCCATTAGAATAGCTGTCATCTCTTTGATATTGATGTTCTCCTGCTGACGAGGAGACAACACCCCCTATACCTTTAGGGAGCCAAAAGATGCCCCCATCTCATGTCTGAGGCATATGTGAACAGTTGTTGAGAGGGAAGAGGGGGATAGAAAGGAATCCCTGGGTTCAGAGACAACTGCTAAATCCACCAGAGAAGTTCCTGTCTGAGACGAGGAAGAAGAGGAACTACATATTCTAAAGGATGAGAATGTTGAAGCCACACTGACTTCAAAAACCACTGAAACTTTCTCATATGAAGTTTGGCCAGAGGGAGCATCTGAATGGTGGATGCCATGAAACCCAGAACTCTCAAACTCCTTGGTGGTAATGGAAGCCATAGGAAGAAGAGTGTGAATGAAAGAAATGAGAGTTATGCCTTTGGAGGGGACAGGGATGCAAGTATTGGCACCGTCTAAACCCTGCAACCCAGAAAATTTTGATCCTGAGAAAGAGTCATAGAAGACTATTTGAAATGTATACTGAACCCCAGGCTCTGAAGAAGGGATATGGCAAAAATGAAGATTTTGCAAAAGGGTCTCTGGAGAGGAATAATAAATATATGACCAAACAGCAAGAAGCAGGACCACACATTAAAGAAGTTTGAATTTTAGTAATTAAATTCAAACTTCTTTTCTTTAGGGAGTAAAAAAATTCAAATTATTTTCTGTGTGGTCCTGCGTCTTGCTGTTTGGTCATATATTTATTAATCTGAAGTAGTTAACTTCATTTGGTCTGCAACCTGTGGGATACGGATCCGATTTCGGATCCGAGCCGGCAACTTTACAAAGCTTAGATCCGAGCTCCTAGCTCTTCCCCTTACCCATAATCCCCTGCCAACCCTGACTGACCTCAGATCTAGTTTGCTGCGCTTCTGAACAGCAGCTAGATTGCGAGCTCCTGGTTTTTGTTTGGCAGATAAGTCTCTCCTTTTAAATTTACTTGTTAAATTTGAGTGAGTGTTAGTGTGTGTTAGGTTCCCTTTTGATTATACTAGTTCAGTTAAATTTTGGTTAAAAGTAGTCTAGTTTCTTCCTCCCCTCACTGGTCGTAATTAGTCTGTGTGTGTGTTTAGTGTGTTGGGGCCTACCGAGTGAGTTTTTACTTTAATATGTCTGAGGCCCCAAAGCCAATATTCTCTAAGTGCACCGAGTGTGGCCATAAGCTCTCCCCGGCGGATGGCCACACGGTGCGTCCGGTGCCTTGGGGTTGAACACCTTTCCTCTGGATGTGCTATCTATGCAGCGTTCAACCCCAGGGCACTGAAGGACCGGAGGTCTAAGCTGATCCTGGCGGGACTTTTGCCCCCGGATTCGGCTTCGGCCTCCGGTGCTTCTGTGGCCTCCTCCCAGGCTTCGGTGGCGGCCATTCTTGCCTCTCTCCCCCCGGCTGGGACTCAATCTCCCGCTTCGGCGCCGGAGGAGAGGGAGGCCAGGAAAGAAAAACGGAGGGAGAAGCACCACAAGCGGCGGGCTGAGGCCTCCGCTTCGGCCCCCCTGGCTAAGCGGGCTTCTCCCTCCACGGCTTCCAGGTCTCCTCCTTCTCGGCTCCGATCTCCATGCTTCTCACCGGGACCCGAGGAGGAGGAGACCCGATCTCCTTCAAGGTCATCGAGGCGGCACTCCCGGCCAGCCTCGGTGGCCTCGTCGAGATCAACGCGTAGCCTTTCTGAAGCTGATTTGGACCGGGTGATGCGAAGGTTCATCCAGGCCCAAATGCAGATGGGAGTGCTCCTGCCTCCCCTCCCTCCAGGGGGGAGCTCAACACCCTTCTTTGCCTCGATAGTGCCTTCTCCGACCCGCTTCCCCGGTTTGGAGCACTCGGAGCCGGGCAGCGTTGGAGCCGGGGGTGGGTCGGCGCCGACAGTATCTGGTACTTCGGCTCCGACTCTTCCTTTGAGTTTACCGGATCCATCCTTGTCGGATCCGAGCTCTCGAAGCCGTGCTCTGAGCTTCAGATCCGAGGGGTTTAGTGTGCCTTCGGCTCCATCCAGGTCGGAGCACACTGGCCCTTCGGATCCGATGGTCTCAGCGGCGGCTCCGATCCATCCATCGGATCCGAGTGAGGGTTGGCTCTCGGATCCCAGAGAGAGTGGCTCTCCCTCGGCCTTCGATGTGGTGGAGAGGGCTCTGTTGAGTGCATCCACGCCCCCGCTCCCTGCTACGGTTCCATCCCGCACTCCCTCTCGTTTGGGTAAGGCTTCCGTCACCCGGCCACAGGGACAGCCTGCTTTGACGTCTCAGGTTGTTCCCCTGGAACAAGACGTAGCTGGTGAGTCGTCCTCGGACAGTCCCCCCGAGGATGTTCCTCACAAGCGGAAGTGTAAGAGGAGGCACGTGGACTCCCCCGAGTCCTTGACAGAAGACACGGATTTGGATGAGGTGGAAGGCTCCCCAAGGTCACCCCCTGAGGATGTCTCCTTCGGAGGTATCATGGAAATGCTTAGGATAAGAGGGGGGTGGTCTGCCCCCAAGGCTTCCTCGGACGAATCCATGTTCCTGGAGGCGTTCGAAGCAGGCCCATCTAACTCTTTGGTGTCCCCTCCGGCCGACCCCTTAGTGGACCTTTTCACCACTAGGGCGTGGAAGGAGCTGGACACTGTGGAGTCAGTCCCAAAACATCCTGACAAGATCCTGAGCCCCCTGGCAGAGAAATCCCATTATAGCAAGGGACCCCCCGTAGATGCCATGTTGGTGGCGGCAGCCACCAAGAGGGAGTTAGCCCAAGAGAGTCCCTCGGTCCATCCTCTGAGCAAGGAGTCTCACTCGATGGACCGTCTCGGGAAGCAGGTCTTTAGTTCAGCGACCTTCACTGTAAGGTCCATGAACTACATGGCACATGTGATTTGACTGCAGCGAGACCTTATAAAAGAGTACACTGCATCGCCCCCGGAGTCCATGTCGGGGGAGGACAAACAGTTGTACTCCACTCGCATGGCCACTCTTAGGTCTATATCCAACACCTCTGTGTGGCTTTTATTCCATGCTACAGAGGGAGCCGCTAGAGCCAGCGGAGCAGGCCTAGTTATGAGGCGCCAGGCCTGGCTCCGACATTGTGATTTCGCGGAGCCCTTCAAGGCGTCCTTTGCGAATGCCCCCTTCGATGGTTCTGCCGTATTTGGCAAGACAATTCGGGAGACTTTGGTCCAGAGCGAAAAGGACGGGAAGACGTCGGCCGTCGGAGTCCGCTTCTCTGCTCCCCAGAGGTCCTTCTCCAAGAGCCAAAAGGGACAGAAAAAAATATAGTTCCGAAAGGCGCAACAATTCCAGTCCGCTCCGGACTCCCAGTCCTTCTGCGGCAGAGGAGGACAGGGTGGACGCCGCCGTAGAGGCAGAGGGGGCCCGAAGAACTTTGGGTCCAGAGAAGCCTTCTCTGATCGGCCCACGCAGCAACCCTGAGGGGTTGCCCGACTGCTCCACTCTGGAGGCAGTCGGGGGGCGTTTCTCGAAGCACCTGGCAGCTTGGGAGTCTATTACAACAGACCGCTGGGTGCTTCGTATCATATCCAAAGGATACAGAATTTTCTTTTCCTACATCCCCGACACCCCCAGACGCCTGCCCGATGTTCCACCCAATCAGAGGGAGGCAGCAGCTGCGGAAATTCGGCTGCTTTTAGAAAAAGGAGCCATCCAGCATGTCCCCCCAGGCCAGTCCGGATCGGGTTACTACTCCAGGTTCTTTTTGGTGCCAAAAAAGACGGGGGACCTAAAGCCCATCCTGGATCTTTCCCTACTAAATCTGTCAGTAACCAAAGAAAAGTTCTGGATGGTCACTCTTCAATCTATTCCCCCTCTTGCGGGAGAACGACTGGATGTGCTCCATAGACCTCAAGGACACGTACTACCACATATTGATGGACGAACGGTCCAGGAGGTTTCTCTGCTTCCGTCTGGGAGCCAGTCATTATCAATTCAGGGTCCTCCCCTTTGGTCTCACCTCAGCCCCCAGGGTGTTCACCAAGGTATTAGCAGTGATAGCGGCCCACCTGAGACTCCAGGGAATGCAGGTCTTCCCCTACCGGACGATTGGCTCCTTACCGCCCCGACAAGGCATCTACTATGCTTAGCCAGGGACTACTTTCTCAGCCTTGCTCCGCAACTAGGGATCACTATAAACTCGGACAAGTCCTCTCTCACCCCGACTCAGGTGATAGATTTTATCGGGGCCAGACTGGACACCAACTGGCAACTAGTCTTCTTAACTCCCGACCGGTTGCACACTTTGAGGGTACATGTGCGGGCCATCCTTCAATCTTCAAAACCTCCGGTGGGATTGGTTCTGTGGGCCCTGGGGTCCATGGCAGCCGCTATAAACCTTCTTCCCATGGCGCGTCTGAACATGAGGATTTTACAGTGGACTCTCCAAGTCCAATGGTCCCTTCATCAATACCCCTTGAGTCACCCCATTTCTCTCAGCAGGGCCTGCAAGAGGGCTCTCGTTTGGTGGCTTCAATCGCCGGACCTCCAGGCGGGACGCCCCTTTGCCATGGCCCCCCCTCTCGCCACGGTGACCACGGACGCTTCTCATCTTGGGGAGGGGCATTATTCGAGCAGGATGGTCCAAGGCACGTGGAACGATTCGGAGATCTTATTGCACATAAATGTTCTTGAGATGAGGGCAGTGCTGTTGTTGTTGCAAGCACTTCAGAGCCTTCTGCCTGCAGGAACAATTGCAATCCAGACAGACAGTATGTCTGTGGTGTGGTATATCAACAAACAAGGGGGAACCAGGTCTTACCCACTCTGTCGAGAAGCCATGAGAGTGTGGGAATGGGCTATCTCCACCAACCGCTTTCTCATTGCAACGCACATTCCGGGATGGACCAACATCCTGGCGGACAGACTGAGTCGCACCATCCTTTCACCTTACGAGTGGTCCCTCAATCCTCGAGTAGCGAGTCGAATTTTTGCCGTTTGGAGGCAGCCCTGTTGCGATCTTTTCGCATCTACCTCAAACACGAAATGCAACAATTACTTCGCTCTCATTCCCCCTGCCGGGAAGCCCGAGGGCCTTGGTGCATGCTTGGCCACCCGGTCTTCTCTATGCCTACCCTCCTCTTCCCCTCATGCTGAAACTTCTTCAGAAAGCCAGTCGGTTGGGGAGCAGGATGATCCTCATTGCCCCATTCTGGCCTTGCCAAGCTTGGTTCCCTTACCTCTGGTCTCATCGAGTGAATCCACCCTGGATTCTAGATCCCCTTCCGGATCTAATCTCCCACCCCCAGAGGCTCCCACTTCCCGACCTGGCCAGCCTCAAGCTTACGGCTTGGCTGCTCCAGTTCCACTTGTAGCTAGGACTCCTGGTATCTCTTCTCCAGTTAAAACTATCCTAGTAGCAGCGCACAAGCCCTCTACTAGGCAGGTCTATGGTAGTAAATGGAAGCGTTTCTGTATCTGGGCAGAACGCCATAATTTGGACCCTTTTACAGCCCCCTTGCCTGCGGTGCTGGACTTTCTTTCAGGTCTTTTTAATGGCGGAGCTAGCTGTTCTATGGTTAAGGTTCAGTTAGCAGCTATCTCTCATTACCACGTAGGTACTGAAATGGGTCCTTTGATTACTACAAAATTGTGCAAAACGTTCCTAAAGGGCACCTTTCTTCTTAGACCTCCAGTTAAGGAAGTGGTACCTCCATGGGATTTGACCTTGGTATTACAAGCCCTGACAGCCCCTCCCTTCGAACCGGCATCTTCAGTAGACCTCAAATTTTTGTCTTGGAAAACAGCCTTTCTTGTGGCTATTACTTCAGCCAGGAGAGTATCTGAATTGCAAACTCTTTCTGTGAAACCCCCATACTTAGCCTTTCACAAGAATAGGGTTTACCTCAGGACCAATCCCTCCTTCCTCCCGAAGGTAGTTTCTGAATATAATATTAACCAATCTATCAATTTGCCGGTCTTCTTTCCTAACTACCAGAACAAAGGGGAGTACAGACTACATTCTTTGGACGTGCACAGACAACTTAGATTTTACATTCATAGGACATCTGGTCATAGACAATCCAACCAGTTGTTCGTCTTCTTTGCCAAATTTAATCTAGGTAAACCGGTCTCGAAAGTTTCCTTATCGAGATGGATTTCAAAGTGTATCATTACAGCGTATCAAAATTCCGGCAGGCCCGCACCTCAAGGAGTTCGTACCCATTCAACTAGGGCTATGGCTACATCTGCCGCCTTTAAATCCAGGGTTTCCTTGGATGATATCTGCTCAGCAGCCACTTGGGCCTCATCTCATACCTTCATCAATCATTATAAATTGGACATTATCTCCAGAGGGAGAACTTGTTTTGGCTCCGCAGTGCTCCGGAATATCCTTCCATGAAGGCCGCCCAAGGTTTAGGTAGCTGGGGACTCTGTCCCACAGGTTGCAGACCAAATGAAGTTAACTACTTCAGATTAAGAAGTTATGTACTCACCATAACGTTCCATCTGAGTAGGTAAACTTAATTTGTCTGCAACCGTTCCCCCCCTCCGTCCCCCTGACCTTCAGATGTGTTTCATGTCATATAGTTAGGTACCATTTCTGATAAGGTAGTTACTTATCCACTATAGTGCTTGTGGGCAAACTTGATCTGAGGTCAGTCAGGGTTGGCAGGGGATTATGGGTAAGGAGAGGAGCTAGGAGCTCGGATCTAAGCTTGTAAAGTTGCCGGCTCGGATCCGAGATCGGATCCGTATCCCACAGGTTGCAGACAAATGAAGTTTACCTACTCAGATGGAACGTTATGGTGAGTACATAACTTCTTATTCGTGTGGTGAAGTGGTCGAGTGGTTTTTATTAAGTCTCTGTAGAGGAAGACTGAATCAACAAGCTGTCCAAGTAAGGAAATATTTGGATCCCTTGAAGTCTGCAAAAAGCAATCATAGGAGCAAGACATTTGTTGAACACCCACTTTGCAGAAGAAAGTCCAAAGGGCAAAGCAGAGAACTGAAAATGCCAGGAAGCAACAGAGAAACTTAAAAACTTCCAGGAAAAAAGGATGGATCAGAATAGGGAGATAAGCATCCTTGAGATCCAGAGATACCATATAGGCCTTAGAATGCAAGAGACAAAACAAAATTGTAAGAGACAACATCCAAAAGGGAAGGTACCATTAGAAAAGTGTTTAGATGAGAGATGTCTAGAATAGCTCTCCAAGTGCCCTCTTTTCTGGGCACTAGAAACATTCTGGAGTAGAACTCTTTCCCCTTTGGGACACAGGCACATCTTGAGTAGTACTCTGATACAAGAGATCTGGAAGAACGTCTGGCAAAAATGGAAGTTGTTCTTGAGTAGGCTGGGGAATGTCCATAAAAGGAGGACAGGATTTCCATACCATGAAGTGCCCTTGATGAATGATCAACAGAACCCAAGAATCCTGAGTGATCTGAAGCCAAATCAGAAGAGAAAGAAAGTCTAGAAGAATGTGGCTGGGAAGAGACACATAGTCACACAGCAGCTGGCTTGTTCAGAAAGGAAGGCTTCGGACTCCCTGAAAATTGAGTAACCTTAGCATGAGGAGCCCATTTGCAACTCTTGTTACCTTTAGTAGAAGGACGGGATTGCTTAAGAATAAAGGCAGGCTTAGCCAGGTAGTTTCTCCGAAATTTAGACACAGGAGAAACAAACACCTTTAAGCTCTCATAAGGCCTTACCCTTATCCTGAAGGGACTTAAACAAACCAGCAGCAGCTTCTCCCCAAAAAAGCTTAGAATCCAGAGGAGCATCCATCAACTTAGTGTTAATATCATCAGGTAGAGGCTGAAGCCTAAGCCAAGAATACCTCCTCATAACTGAACCAAAAACAGCAGCCCTAGAAGAGGCATCCTCTGCATCATAACTGCATTTAATAGAATGATGAACGACTAGAGAGGAAGTCCCTAGCAAGGAAAGAACAGAAGTTTTACCCTCTGAGTCTGGAAAATCAGAAATTGACAGGCCTGAGAAAGAAGAGCCAACACATTCCTAGACATATGGGTCTGATAATTAATAGCCTTATGAGAGCTTAAACGTGTTTTTCTCCTGTACCTAAATTTCAGAGAAACTACCCGGCTAAACCTGCCTTTATTCATAAGCAATCCCGTCCTTCTACTAAAGGTAACAAGAGTTGCAAATGAGCTCCTCCTGCTAAGGCTACTCAGTTTTCAGGATGAAATAACTTGGGTGAAGGAAAAACAATTGACATGGCTTATCAGAGGCTACATACACTACTGAGGGGTCAGCAGCAGGGCATTTATATAAGAAACAACAAACGTATGAGGCTTTGTGGGAGCAGGAGGGAGAGAATCAGGTGCATGAGAGGTACTGGAGAAAGCTTCCAGTAAAGCAGCCAAGATGAGGAATAGCCACTGGTTTAGGAGAGTCCAACTGCAACATCTCATAAAATCTCTTATTGGATATCAGAGACCTAAGTACAATCCCACTTAAAAAATCCATCATACTAGAGAGTGGGTCTTCAAAGGAAATTTCCTCTAAAGGAGCATCAGGGCTAATAGATTCCTCCTCCTCTGACCCATAGTCCAAAGGAGAAGGAATTTGAGTAGAATAAGGTAGGGGTTTGTCAGCAGAGTCCAGCTCATCCTCAGAAGAATCCTGATCTCTAGGCCTTTTAAGAGGAGTAGAGGACCAAGGCGGAGCAGGAACTGAAACCCCATGAGGAGGCTTTAAGGAAATTAAGGCAGAAAATAACGCCCAAGTAAAAGTCTGTCACTAAATTTGTGGATCCCTAGAAACAGAAGAAACATGTTTCATTTTTTTTTTCTTTTTTTATGGGAATGTCCTGAGAAGGCTAAGATCCAGGACAACATTCGAAAGCCGTAACAGGAACTTCTTCCCCAAATAAAAACTGAAGACCTCCCCTAGGCCCTCAGAAAAATCAACCATGGTTCCCTCTGAATGTCCGAGATGGATGCTTGCAAACCCTCTTAGGACTTGCTGCCAGCCGGATCCTCACTAGCCTCCATTACAGTCTCTGAAGAGAAATCTGACATCAGAGTCGGGCAAGCCTCCGGATTCCTAATGACCTCAGGAGAAACACCTGGCAGAGGCTGGACAGTGGAAGATTCCGGTTATACCATTTTCACCTTCTTCCTTAACAGCTGACACTCAGGGTGGGAGATTCCTTCCATAGTGTCTTTAGTGAGTAGCTTAAGACAGTGGTTCTCATGATGCAAGGAAAGGAAATAAAGTGTACCGTGAAGGGGTTTTGGAACAAACGCCTGACAAATAGAACAAGACATATGGTCATGAGAAGCTCTTAGGCAAAAAAGACACTTAGCATGGCAGTCTCTATGGGGAATCTTTCTCCCACACTGGCATTTACTCTTCTGGATGGCATTAACCCCTAGGAACACAAAAAAAAAACAAGAAATAAAATCCCCAACAGGGCGCTTTCTTGCAAAAACAGCAAACAGGCATAGGAAGTCACTGGAGAATGAAAATGCATTCAACTGGCAAAAAACAGATGAAGGTAAACAGACCAGTGATGTAAAACATGCAATGTTATGTTGTCTATATCTTGCCTTCATTCTTGCTGTTTGGGTTCGGAGCCGATCCTCGGCTCTGACTCAGCCGTATACTATAGCTCTAGAGCTTTTACTGGCTTGAGGCTAGCCCCCTGTCCCAGCATGCCCAGCGGTAGTTACCCAGATCTCGTTTGCCGTTTGCAGTGTCGAGATTGTGGATACTGGCTCAGGCGAAGTGTTTTTTCTCTTTTTATATTTTTGAGTAAAATTTTCTAGTTTTAGCTTAGCTAATTTGTTAACGGTAGTTGCCCTTACCACTTCTACCTATCCCTATCCCATCTGAGTGACTATTTTTGTGTAGATTAATAGTTTTTTTTCTATCTGGCCTTTCCCCTCTTTCAAACCCATTTAAATTAGAGGGTGGTTCTTCTTCCCCTACTTACCTTTAGCTTTTAAGGAGTTGCTGTTTAAGTTAGAGGCTCTCCTTAGGTGGGAGTTCACCGTTTAACTTAGAGGCTCTCCCCCCTTCTCTTTTTCCCCGCTTAAAAAAAAAATATATATAGGATATTGTTTATCTGTTATTGCCATAGTTTTTTTCTCCTTTTCTAGATACAGAATGCTTCGAAGTTTTTATTGCATAGTCTTCTTACTAGCAGTCTATAGCCTTAGACACATACTGCTGTTTCCTATTATGTCCAAGGATACTGCCAAGGATTCGAAACCTTCGGGTTTCAAAAAATGCGCACATGAGTTGTGTATATTGTGAAGGACCTCTTCACCTGCAGGACTTGTGCTCTATCTGCCATGTCTTTAGTTCACAAGTCCTGCAGGAGAGAAGAAACAAGCTAATCTTGAGAGGTTTGCTGAAGAGCCCTTTGGATGTTGCTATGGAGGGGACTCAGCCAGCAAAAAAAATCTGATAAAGTCAAGCCTTCATCCTCTTCAGCTCCAAGTTTGGCACTTTCTAAGGACAAGGATAAACCACAAGCTAAGTCGGACCCGACTTTCGGTTCCGACAAGACATCTTTACGGAGCCAGTAATGTCCCATATGGGTTCCAGGTCTCCTGCCTTGGAACCAGTGCAGTCCGCTCCACAGTCTCCATTATTGCAATCTGTGGTGGGCAGTCACCGGTCTTCAACACATTCCTCTTGGTCATTCAGGAGCCTCTCGGATGATGATGTGGAGAGAGGGTGGTAAAGAGGCTTCTTAGGACACCAGCACTAGCCAAAATACTTTCGGACTCATCCCAGATGGAAATGGTGCCAACAGCCCAAACACCTGTCTTGATTCCTCCTCTGATTCCAGAACCGGAGTATATGGAAGTTGTAGTGGTGGAACCGTCGGTTCCAGTAACCTCCTCTGGTCTTTCGGTTCGGACTACAGCTCCGATCTCCTTGATACCTCCTTCTATTGAGGGATCTGGGGGCGGACGCTCCATCATCTGCTCCGA
This sequence comes from Protopterus annectens, assembly GCF_019279795.1. Lineage (NCBI taxonomy): Eukaryota > Metazoa > Chordata > Ceratodontiformes > Protopteridae > Protopterus > Protopterus annectens. The sequence goes on along the minus strand of NC_056735.1, from coordinate 1,970,951,891 downwards.
GGGGAGGAGCAGCATTGGACCCTTGTCTAACCCTACTCTCCATCTCGGAGCTTCGGCGCAGGTCAGCTCGGCTGCTACATCAGCCTTGGAGCCGTCGCCCTCAGTTTGGAGGAAGTCTCCTGCTTCTTCGGAACCGGAGATTCTTTCGGGTTGGGACCGCAAAGCCTTCTAGGTGATGAGGACCGTGCTTGTCTGCTGAGACAGCTCCACCCTCGGCTCCATTGGCTCCTTTGCCCTCGGTGCCAGTGTCTGCCTCTAAACCTTCCCTCTGCCCCAAGCATAGGGAACCCATGCTCCAAGACCCCCATTGGGTGATCCCACCACGTCCGAAACCTCCCCTGAGCATCCTTCGGAGGAGGACTTGCAAGAGGAAGCATGTGGACTCCCCTGAGTCCTTGACATCAGACACAGACTTGGATGACTCAGAAGGGTCCCCACGGTCCCCCTATGAAGATGTCTCTTTTTCAGACATCTTAGAAATCCTTAGACAGAAGGGTGATTAGAAGTCCCTTGCCCCTTCTGAAGACAAGTCTGTGTACCTGGATGCATTCGGTTCCCGACCTTCCACCTCTTGGGTATCTCCTCCTTTCGACCCACTATTGCACGTAGTGAGTCAGAAGGCTTGGAGCTCTCCAGACATGATGGAACCAATTCCGCGGAGGCCCAATAAATTCATTATAGCCCCTGAAGACAGGCGTTTCTTATATAAAGGTGATCCCATTGATGCTATGGTGGTAGCTGCAGCCACCAAGAAGGAATTAGCAGAAACTTCATCTGTCCATCTGCCAAATAGAGTCTCGTACGATGGACAGATACGGGAAGCATATGTTTTCTTCAGCGACCTTCACACTCAGGTCGCTGAACTATTTGTCCCACTTTACAAGACTTCAAAGGGATCTCCTCAATCCTCAAGGAGTTAGGAGATACCTTACAGGATCCTACAGCTGCGGGAGCCTTGGACAAGGCGGCTTCTCAGCTAGCGACCTTTACTTCAGTGGTTAACTCCTCCATGTGGCTCATTTCATATGCAGCTGATGGGGCAAGCAGGGTGGCAGGCACGGGGGTAGCCTTACACACACATTCCTGGATGCGCCTTTGTCATTTTGTGGAGCCCTTCAAGTCTTCCTTTAGCAGTACCCCCTTTGATGGTTCGTCCCTGTTTGGGCCTCAGGTAAGTGAGACTCTTACCAGGTGTGAACAGGATGGCAAAACTCTCTGCCATGGGGGTACATTTTTCTGCTACATTTAAGCCCTATCCTAAAGGCCAGAAGAGCAGAAAAATGTGGTTCCGGAAATCCTAGGGAACTTCACCCTAGGGGCAGAGGGGGAAATAACAATGGAAGATGCCGACCTCACGGTGGGGGGGGGGGGTCCGCAGAACCAGGGCGACAGAGATACCTTCTCTGGTAGGCCCTTCCAGCGCTCCTGAAGGGAGGCCCGACTGTCTAACTCCAGAGACAGTTGGGGGGGAGATTATCCTTGTACCCAAAAGCCTGGCAGACAGTCACAGAAGATACATGGGTACTACCCTTAATGTCCACAGGTTACAATATCTCCTTCTCACTACTTCCCCTATCAAAAAGACAATACTCTATCCCAGATGTTCCACCCAGTCTTCGGGATCAAGCAAACCTGGAGGTTCAAAAGTTGCTAAGAAAAAGAGTCATCCAGGAAGTCCCCGCAGACAAAATCGGATCTGAAACTTACTCAAGGTTCTTTTTAGTTCCAAAGAAAACAGGGGACTGGAGACCCATTTTGGATCTCAGCAGGCTGAACAAGTCAGTCAAGAAAACAAAGTTCCAGATGGTAACACTGCAGTCCATTCTTCCCTTTCTGGGACAGGACAATTGGATGTGCTCTATCGATCTCCAGGATGCGTACTACCATATAAAAATGGACAGACAGTCAAGGAGATATCTACTCTTCCAGCTGGGAGCCAGTCACTATCAGTTCAGAGCTCTGCCCTTTGGTCTCACCAGAGCCCCCAGGGTGTTCACCAAATGCATGGTAGTAGTTGCGGCTCACCTGAGATGTCAAGGATTCCAGATGTTTCCATATCTAGATGACTGGCTCCTTACTGTCACCACTGAATATCAACTAATCAGGGCAAGGGAATACACAATCCGCTCATGTTCTCAACTTGGGATCACCATAAACTATGAAAAATCTGTCTTGTTGCCTTGTCAATATATTACCTTTATAGGGGCAGATTTAGACACAAGGGCCATAATAGCAAAGCTGCCTCAACAAAGAGCATTAACGATCCGTCGCCAAATTGTCATACTGTTCACACAAAAGAGAATTCAAGCAAGATTTGTCCTCAAGGTCGTGGGTTCTATGGCGGCAGCAATCACTGTTGTCCCTATGGCTTGCTTCCACATGAGAATTCTATAGTGGCTTCTATTTGCACAACGGTCATTCCAGGATTTACCCATGGCACATCAGATTCTGATCATGGAATCCTGCAAAAGGGATCTGGAGTGTTGTCTTCTGTCTCCTATGGAGACAGTAGGCAGACCATTTCTACCCCCCCCCAACCGGTAGCCACAGTGACCACGGACGCTTCCCAGATATGGTGGGGGGCATTATCTGGGACAGACTGTTCAAGGGACTTGGCAGAAACAAGAAACATGAGTACCACTTGCACGTCAGTGCCCTGGAGATGAGAGCAGTGCTCCTGGTGTTGCAAGCACATCAGGACTCTCAACCTATAGGGACTATAGCAAATCAAACGAACAATATTTTGGTAGTATGGTACATCAACAAACAGGGTGGAACCAGGTCTTACCCCTTGTGCCGAGAGGCTCTATGAGTTTGGCAATGGGCGTGGTCTTCCCAGCGCTTTCTGGTTGCAACGCACATCCTGGGGAAGTCCAAAGTGATAGCTGACAAGCTCAGCCAGGCTATCTTGATGCCCCACAAGTGGTCCCTGAAGCAGGACGTTGTGGACTTGATCTTTTGCAAATGGGGCCAGCAATGCTGTGATCTGTTTGCCATCCCCCGCAACAGCAAATGCCACAGCTACCTTGCCCTATTCCCACCACTGGGACAGTCACCCAGGGACACATTTGTTCACGATTGACCCCCGGGACTGCTTTCCACTTGATCCCCAAGGTTTTTCAGAAAACACAGTCGTTGGGTTGCAAGTTAATCCTCATTGCTCCTTGCTGGCCTAGTCAGATATTGTTCCCATTCCTTTGGCCTTGCCTGCAAGGGGAGCCTTGGATCCTGGACCCAGTGCCAGATCTTCTGAGACATCAGTCGGGGGCTCTCCATCCTTCCATTCAAACTCTCAAGCTCACAGCTTGGTTTCTCCACTTCCAGTCGTAGCCAGGCTTCCCGATGTTTCCTCAACAGTTCAGCACATTTTGATTTCCTCCCATAAGCCCACTAATAGGAGACTTGATGCTAGTAAATGGAAGAGGTTCTCTTGTTGGGCAGCCAAAAATCAGGTTGATCCCTTTACTGCTCCCATTTCAAAGATTCTTAAATTTCTCGCTGAAACATTTGACCAAAGCGCAGCTGCAGCCAATATCAAAGTTCAGTTAGCTGCCATTTCAAATTTCCATATGGGAGAAATGGGTTCCAATTTCATGTCCCATAGGTTATGCAAGGCTTTGCTAAGAGGTACTACCTTATTAAGACCTCCGATAAGAGAACCCCCTCCCCTGGAATCTAAATTTAGTTTGATGCTTTGATTCTTCCTCCCTTCGAACCTTCTGCTTCTTGTCCGCTCAAATTTCTGACTTGGAAGACCTTTTTATTGGTTGCAATTACCTCAGCTAGAAGGGTTTCAGAATTACATGCCTTATCTATTTGTCCACCTTACTTGATTTTCCATAAAGATCAGGTTTCTCTCAGAACCAACCCCTCTTTCTTACCCAAGGTATATTCTGAATACAATCTGAATCAATCCATAGAGCTTCCTGTGTTCTTCCCCAATCATGGCAACAAGGCAGAGTATAGCTTTATCAATTGGATGTTCATAGACAATAATCTCCCCTGACCCATCTACAAAACTATTAGGTGTCATCATAGACAATAATCTCAAATTTGACCTACATGTTAACCAAACTATCAAAACCATCAATAAAAAACTAGGGTCACTTTACAGAATAAAAGCCTTCCTAACCCCTCCAGCTAAAATTGCCATATCTCGCTCTCACCTTCTTTCAACCCTTCTGTATGCATCCCCTCTACTCTCGAATTTGAACAAGACTGTCCTTAACAAACTCTCAATTTGCTACAACCACATTGCCAGGTTTGCCACTGGGCTGCCTTTTAGGACACATCATTGCATCAATCTAAATCAGCTTGGTTGGCTTGAACTACCTAGCCTAATCCAGTATAACCAACTGATTATGGCCTATAAAATCCTCTATAATCCGGACAATACTCCTGCACTTAAAAATATTATCACCCCCTATAACAATCCAAGACCGCTTCGATCCTCTAACACAGCGGTTCCCAACCTTTTTTGACTTGCGTACCCCTTGGCAGCCCATTTCCCTGAAATTGTACCCCTCATAGTGTTGTCGTTTGTAATAGTTGCTTTTATGTCCAATGTATGTGTAGTAACTAATAAACAATAAAAAAAATCTAATTTCTTAATAGTAAAGTGAACAGAGAGTGCATACACACACACATACACACACACACACACATATATATATATATATATATATATATATATATAAAATGTGTGTGTGGATAATCTCCAAAACTCAAAGATGTATATAACTTGCATATAAATAATTTATAAAGTTATCATACAATTAAACATTTCAAACTTAAGAAACTTTTCAAACTACACAAACAAATAATTATTAAACAACTTTATCTTGCACATATTTAGTGTGAGCCTTGTGCTTGTTTTGAGGCAGACAGTTTTTTGAAATTGGGTTCAACTGATGAAAGGTGTAATCGTAAATCTGGAACTGCATTCAGCTTATTACAAAAAGACATAAGAAGAGAAAGCTCTCTCTGCCAGTTCAGTACTTGTAAATGGCAAAAGAAATTTAAGGGCCTTGTCAGAAAGCTGATCGTATTCTTTGCTGATGTTTGCCCAAAAGTTAATAAGAAAGTGTCCTTTGAATTCAGCTTTTAAAGTACTATCAGCTGAAAGTTCAGTCAACTTCTCTTTTTCCTTGACTTATAATTTAGCTGCCTGGACATATTGTTCTTCAAAAGGATTTGAAATCCAATAGTTTTCTTCTTCAGGTTTGGGGAAGTACTTCTGGAAGTCCGATTTTAGCCCATTCAAGTGCTCAATTATTTTCTCGCTTATTTCCCAGGATAGATGAAACTTGTTTTCAGATAAGAAATTATGCAGAGTTTCAAATACCTCAGGTTGGCAATTTTCAAGACATGACCACCAAAAATCTTTTTAATCATAGATTCAATTTTGTCTGAGACACTGAAGATCATTATTGAGCTATTCTGAAGTGTCAAATTTAATTTGTTTATATTCTGGAAAATATCTGATAAATATGCAAGCACCTGAAGCCAATTACAGTCATGTAACTTGGAAGCAAGGAGGAAAGGATGGTCTTCAAAAAACACCTGGACTTCATGTCTAAGTTCAAACAGCCGGGTAAGTACTTTACCACGAGAAAGCCACCTTACTTCTGTATGAAGGAGCACAGTAGAATGAGGACTCATCATCTCTTCACAAAGAGCTTTGAAAATTCTTGAGTTTGTGGACTTCGACTTTATAAAATTCACCACTTTCACAGCTTCATCCAAAACGAATTTTAATTCACCAGGGAGGTTCTTGCATGCTAAACTTTGTCTGTGGATGCAACAGTGGCTCCAACTTACATTGGGAGCTACATTCATGACAAGACCACGAAGACCAGAGTAAATTCTGACATAGACTTGGCACCATCAGTACATAATCCACAACAATTAGACCAATTAATCTCCTTTTCTTTGAAATAAGAATCAATAACATTAAATATATCCTTACCCCATGTGCGTTGTGACAGAGGATGACAAAGCAACATGTTTTCTTCAACTTCATTATCTTTCAAATACCTTGCAATAACAAGAAAAATAGCACAATTAGCAACATCTGTGCTTTCATCAACTAGAATAGCGAAAATTTTACTGCTTTTAATTCTACCTATTACTGTCATCTCAACATCATTAGACATATCTTCAATTCTTCGAGATATTGTATTGTTCGAAAGAGGGATGGTGTTCATTTTCCGCACTTGCTCTTCTCCAAGCATGCATCGAACGGCATCTGTTATACAGGAAGATATTAGATTCTCAGCTATAGTATGACTTTTACCACATTTTGCGATATGGTAACTAATACTGTAACTAGCTTCAACTGCATTTTCGTAATCTTTGTTGCCTGACAGGATGTATGATGTCAAATCCGATCTTTTGTTATTTTCCGCTAACCGTTTGAAATAACTATATTCCTTGTTTTTATAGTTAGCATGTTTTGTTTCTAAATGTCGTAAAAGTAAGCAAGGTTTCATGCAACCATTTGACAACACTTCCCCACACACCACACATTGGGGCTTAGGACAGTCTTCATTTCCCATATACGAAAATCCATATTTCATGTATTCATCACAGTACTTTCTTTTTTTCCCTCTTTGAGAAACTAAGGACTGTGCCTGGTTAGTGTTTTGCACCAAAATCTTGGACGTGTCTTGAGAAGTACTCTGATCACTTCCCATATCATGCTTCATGCCAGGTTTCAGCCACTTATCTATAATCAGAATATCAATATCTAGTAATAACACAATTAAGAAATTAATTTTAATATTAAATTTAAATAATGATAAAAATTACTGTAACTGTTAAGATAAGAAAAAAACTAGGGTTCTCAACTTTTCATGTCAAAAATGTTAGCGTAGCAGTAGTACTATGAAAGCAAAATGCATGTAATTTTGCCCACCCCTAGCCATTCCAGTCTCCCATTACTTGGCTATTTCCCCACTTCTCCCCATTTGCCATAAACACTGTTCAAAACTCAGTGTGCACACTTTTTTCTTCTCAATGATTACAGATATTTGGATTTAATTTAAAACGTTTATTTCAAATTTTATATAGCACAAACACTGATTGACATTTGCTAAAGTTTAAAACAAAGCAATACAGTCTCACAGTGAAAACAGACTTAGCATTAAAAGTTCTCTGCCTTTGAAACTCGCATTCACTGAATCAGCATTGAAACCCACATTCAAATAAAATGCATCTGGCCAGTGGGATTAAGATTAATTTTGGGTAGTTTTCAAATCAGTCAATATGACAATCTTAGAGGCTGCTGCTAACAAACAGCTTTATATTTCAGAGTGCATGTTCACCCAAAAGTCATGCAACATTCCACTACTATTAAAAAATAAATTAAATGCGTCTCTTGCCAAACAGAAGTAATTAAAATAATGTAATTATTAACATATATCTCTACTTAATTTCTAAATCTAACCTAAGCATCAAGTGTATCTCAGCAAGTACTACAAATCAAGTCTGGAAAGGACCAATTGATCTCCACACATCAAACAGAAGTTAAAGGATAATTCCCATCAAATTATGAGCTCATATGCTTTTTTGCGCCTGCTATCACAAAAAAGCAAATCCACTGCCAATCATAAGCAGACAGGCGATCCGTTGTGGCGACCCCCAACTGGGAAAAGCTGAAAGACATTGCTTGCATGAGAAAGGCATGACAGATTTTGCTAAACTGGCACAGTATGCAACTTATGCTTCTCTGATTGCTGCATGTGTACATACATCGTAAAAACTACATTAAACTAACATTCACCTAGTCTCCCATTACTGGCTAGCCACAAGTACTACACGTAGCATTGTTCAATAAATAAATCAAGGAGTAGTATGCTCCAAATCACAACTCTACTACAGAAAAATGTGTTACAGCTAAAAACATCAGCCACTCGTCACTGTTCCCAAGATATTCAAATGCACTGGCACACTGATGGAAAGAAATCAAAAGAAAGCTTCAAAATACAGCATGCAACAATCCCCTTATCTTATCATAAAGGAGGACAAGGCAGATTCATCAGAAATATCACCGACCATCTTTGCCAGAATAGGCGTGCCATTTATAAACATAGAAAAAAGGTGTTTTTTTTTCATTTAACTTTAGACCACTTATTTATTGACATTTGTTTATATGTACATACCACAAAAAATAAATACAGAGCTCGACTCACTGGCTATATCACTTCCATTAAGAACCCAGATCAATGCATGTCTACATAATGCAACACATGTGCTTATCCTGCCAATGCACCGCAAAAGAGCAAGGCAGTTCTACTGTAATTTAGCTTAACCGAGAACTTTTTGAAACAACTGTACAACAGCAGCACAGCACAGCACACATGTAGGTGAAGTGGGTGTTTACTCATACTGTCATTTACACATTAGCACACCACCTGCAGGTAAAAACAATAGGTACTTGTAAGTAAAATAGTACCTGTGCAAGCACAGTTTGTCTTTCATCCAACATTCTGGTTAGACAAGCAGGAAGTAAGGCAACAAGAACCACACAGTGAACACTCTTACAGCACTTCACTTTTCTTGACCTGTGCAAGAGAATCAGCAAGGTACAGGTAAATCATCATAAACATACAATTCTGAGAGCCAGAGAACATTTATGCAAACGCAGTTACAAGCACATCGACTTAAAATGACTACACTCTTTACGAAATAAAGCAGAAATTCTCTTGTACTCTTCCTAGCAGACTTAGCAATTATCCCAATTTCAATGGTTAAGAATTTTATTTATTTATGTAACATTTGTTTATGTTGCAGGAAAATCACTAATAAATATTAGCTAGCAGTTTACTGTCATGCAGCTACCGTTTAAAGAGTATTATACTAACAGATTGTCCATAGAACAGTGGTCATTTTGATATTTACGAAAAAATAATAACTACATTGCATCTAAAAATGATTTTTTACAGCGCACTTAATGCATTAGATCAGAGACCATGGGCTGTTGCTTTGTTCAAAGATTATCTACTAAACACAAAGACTGAAGTGTCACAAATACAGTTTGTATTATGAAGGGTTACAACATTCTCCAAAGGTGAGGTAGCATTTTAAACTTCTGTGAATGGGTCCCACTTTTGTCATGACCACAGAACAAAATATCTAATAGGGATACTTAACAAAAGACACTAATAGCAGTGAGAAAGGCAAGTCAAAAGACTCAAAACAAGCATTTCTTAAAATGTGTGCATTACTGCACATTCTAACCCCCCCCCCCCCGTTTTAGTTTTGCTTCGGCATTGCTCTTACCTTTCCTTTGCCGTTTTTGTTACTCACAGTTCCTGTGCACGCGACAACAGAACCAGAATATAGATAATGGGAATACGTTGGCACTTTCACACAGACTTCCCGCTCTTGGGAAGTAAGCGCTATGACTATGAAAGTGCCTAAGGCGGGATTTTTTTTTATATTAACGAACTTTTAATGACCTTTCCATTACTAATTTTTTCCCGCGTACCCCTAACCGTCCAAGCATGTACCCCTGGGGGTACGCATACCCCGGGTTGGGAAACCCTGCTCTAACAAACTACTAATTCAGACTAGCAAAATTAATAACACAGCCGGTGATTCTCTCTTTGCAAACTCTGTAAGTAGATCCTGGAACTCTCTTCCAGCTGATATTACCTTACTTTCCACCTTAAGTCAATTTAAAACTAGACTCAAACAACATTTGTCACTTAACTGGCTATGTCAATGTATCAAGCCTGGCTAACTCGAATGTGTAAAAATCTGTTAACCAGTTTACTGTGTAATTTAATTTAATCCTGACTTGTGCTCAGGACTAACTGTAACCTGTGGAACTTGTTTAACTTGCTTACTTATGTAATCTCTGTAAATAGTCTGTTTGTAATATGTAATGCTGGTATTATGTAATGCTGTATCTGCTTACCCTTGGAGCTTTTCTCCCCGGGCCTCCGCTGAAAATGGACACGCATCCAGTCGGACTATCCCGGTCAACAAATGTAAAATAAAAAAATAAAATAAAAGTTACGTTTCTATTTACACAGGACCAAGGAATTTAGAAAATTTGATCAATTGTTCATATCCTTTGTGGACAATAAAAGAGGTTGTGCAGTCTCAAAGGTGACTTTCAGACACAATAAAACACGTCTACAAGTTGTGTAAACACTTCCAGGGAAAATTAAAGGGTACTCATCAAGGGCCTTGTGTACCTCTATTGCCTGTGGATTTGATCTGTGCAACAGCTACATGGGCTAATCCTCATATTTTTAGCACTCGTTACAAAGTAGATGTGGCCTCCCAGAACAAGGCATTCTTTGGTTCCATGGTCCTGAAGAGTTTTTTCCAGTGAGACACCCAAGAATCAGGTGCTGGGGACACTGTCCTAAACAGCAAGAATGAAGGTGAGATATGGACAACATAACATAAAGAAGTTATGTACTCACCATAACTTTCCATGTTTGTTGTCCTTGATCTCGCCTTGCTTTTTGCATCCCTCCCTCCTTCCTCCTTCCTGGAGGATCGAGAGGAATCCCTTGTTTTATTGGCTATACTGGCTGGGTTTCCTTTATACCATTCCTAATGGTCAGTCTCAGTCTACTACTGTTACTTTTGTGAACGGATCACACCTTTGTGTGCAGGTGTCATCGGATATGTAAAGTAGAGTATACCTATTATCTAATTATATGGTCTAGTGTTGGGTTATCACAAACAAGATCTGGGTAACTACAGCTAGGCATGCTGGGATTGGGGCTATCCTTGTGCCAGTAAAAGCTCTCAAGCTATAGTATATGGCCGAGTCGGAGCTGAGGATCGGCATCAAACCCAAACAGCAAGAAGGAAGGTGAGATCAAGGACAACAAACATGGAACGTTATGTTGAGTACATAACTTCTTTTTCAGACTGGTGGCAAAGAAGTTCTGATTTTGGTAGGCCTGAACATCACCTTTATGTTCTATGTTATGCACAAGCGTATGGTGACATTTGGCATACCTTTTAAATTTGAATCTTTGGAAGATTGGCTGGACATCTGACGTCTCAGCAGGGAATCCCATGTTTTTAAGAATACTGCAGCAGTGAATGTAAGGACTTCTAAACTTGACACCACAAATAATTTGATAGAACTAAAAAACATCTTTGTAATGCTAGAAGTGTCTGTAATAAATTAGCTTTTGCTTTTGAACCCGAAGGTTAATCACATTTTCTGATGGTTGCTGTAACTGATTCTTAGGATTCAGTTGCTTATCACCTAAAAGTCTGTTAAATATGAATGCCTGAGGAAAAATCTTAATGGTGGAGGAGTAACGTTATGGGTCCATAAAACCATCCCATCTTGTCTTGCAAAACTGGTAAAGCATTTTGAAATGATCATTATTCATGTTTTAGATTAGGACCAGAAAAAGTGTGTGTGTGTGTGTGTGTGTGTGTGTGTGTGTGTGTGTGTGTGTGTGTGTGTGTGTGTGTGTGTGTGTGTGTGTGTGTGTGTGTGTGTGTAACTATATAGTTTTAAGTTATCATACTCCATCTGTGTCCAGTAAGGATTATTGGGAATATTTGTTAAATTTAAAACAGTGTCTTGATAACAGAAAAAAAAGCGTAGTGCTAATTGGTGATTTTAATTACCATGGTATAATGTGGGACACTCATTTTTTGAGACAGAATTTGTTAATATCATATCCTGTTGTGGATTAACTCAAACAGTTCTTAATAATACAAGTGGTAATATTAGACTCAGTATAACAGCAACCAATATTAAAAAAGTAGTAGTTTGGAAGTTTCATGCCCTTTGGGTTTATCTGATTATAATGCATTGTTATTTAATATGAATCTAAATATTTCTGTAGTAAAATCCAAGTTACAGACCAGATTGATTATTGTAAACTGACCTCTAAGATTCGTAACAAACACTGACTAGTGCAATTTATCACGCATAAAGGAACATGAGTATGGGTAATTTGTCACTGGAAATCTTGCTGAGTAATTGTGCAAATGAATTTTTACACTCCAGTACCGTTAAAAGATTTATTCCTGATATGGTGGGACAAGAGTATCAAGAGGTTATACAGAAGGAAAAAAAATGATAAAACTTTTAAGAAATTCCTTACCACTATTAACAAGAAAAATGTTAACACGCCTTGTAGAAAACTAAAATCAAGGTTAGTTATGAAAACAAATTAATCTGTAACTCCTTAAATAAGAAAGCATTCTACAAATATATAAATTCAATACATTTTAGAATATCATCCATTGAATTTATTCAATTTACTGATGTTATAATATATGATGCTTACAACATTGCAAGTTAGTTTAACAAATACTACTGTGCTATTGGTCAAGAAATTTGTCCAAATGGCACTATCAAATAACAAGTAATTGAATCTGGTCCTTGCCCTTTCATTTCTGACACAGTTATTTGGAATGTCTTAACAAAATTAAAGATAACTTCATCTGTGGGACATGATACTTTTTTTAGTTTCTTTCTATTAAAGACTACATTTGTAATTATACCTATTTTTCAAGTTATTTTTTAACAAATTGTTGGAAAATGGCATTGTACTTAATTCAAAATTAGTTCGTGTTACCCCAATACACAAGAAGGAAGGGAAAGAACCAGTTAGCAGTTACAGGCCAATAATTTTAACCTCCTTAGTTTGAAAGTGCTTTGAAAGTTGTTTGTTGGAACTAATTAATAGTTCTGGCTCTAGGTTAGCTGTTACTGACATAGACAACATGGGTTCATAAAAGAAAGATCAACTATGAGTAATTTTATGAGTTTATATGACCAGATAACCATGGCTTTAGATATGTGTCTGTCCCCATGTGTGATCTTTCTGGAACTTGCTAGAGCATTTCATTGTCTTCTGTTTTGTTCTTTTCTGAAATATCTACTTGAATCCAGTATCAACTGTTATATTGTTAGTTGGATCATGAACTGTTTAGTTGGAAGAGCAGTGTGTTAAGATAAGTAATTCACATTTAGACTATTTGCCAGTTACATCTTGTGCATCCCAGAGGACAGTTTTGGGTCTGATGCTGTTTAACCTGTTTTTTTCTAGTATTCCAAGAAATGCCAAATTTGAGGTAAACAAATATGCTGATGACTACAAAATTGGCTTCATAATACAAAAAAGTGTGACACCGACTATCTTAATGTGTAACTATGTTTGTTAAGCAAATAGGCTTCAGATACTGGATTCAAATTCAGTTTGGAGAATTGCAAAATGATGTACTTTCAAACAAAATCCCAGGATTACATATATATTTGGCAAATTTACAACTTGAAAAGGTTAAAGAATATAAAGACCTGATCAGGGTTATTTTTTAATAACCATGTTAAAGCTATTAATACAAATGCAATTAAATATATGGGTTATTTGCCAAGAACTCTCTCAACAAGAGATGAGAACTGTTTGGTTACTGAGTATAAAATGTACATTTTATTTATTTGTTTATTTATTTTACATTTGTTTACCGGGAAAGTCCGACTGGGCACGTGTCCATTTTCAGCGGCGGTCCATGGAGAAAAACTCCAAAATGCAATTACAATACCTGAAAAGCTCCAACATGCAACTACAATACATGAGAGAAAAAAATAAATAAAGCAAACACATTAGAAATATTGTATGAATACACAGTAAAGTAGAGATTTACAATTCATAAAAGTAGACAGGTAGTGACGTATATAATATACATTAAAGCACACTATTGTTTAGGATACTAGGTAATGTGTGCTGATTTAGTAAACTGAGTTATTAGTTCTGTAAGTTAAGTTTGGTAAGGGGAGTTATTAGTTCTGTACGTTAAGTATCAACAAGTTAACATTCTTTCATGGTAAACTGTTCTTAACAGAATCCATGCAACAGTCACTTGGAGTGGATTAACCTGGGGAATGGCATGAGCAAAGCCAGTTGTTTACATAGTGGGTTTTTAGGAGTTTTTTGAATTGAATAATGGAGGTGGTTGAAGTTATATGACTTGGTAGTGAGTTCCAGATTTTGGCAGTGTTGCAGGCAAAGAGGGCTTTACCAGCATCATTTTTATGTTTGATGACAGTTATGAGGTTCTGATTACTAGATCTTAAGGATCTTGAGGTAGTGTGGGGCTGAATTAGATGCTGGAGTGCTGGTGTTGCATCAGGAAGGTAGTAGAGCTTGTGTGCTATAGAGAGTTGATTGAGAAGAAGTATTTGAGGCAGCTCGAGCCAGTTAAGCTGCTTAAGGGATAGACAGTGATGAGACCTATAAGAAGCTTCAGTAGCAAACTTGGCAATCCTGTTATAACAAGATTACATTTTATTTAGATCTGTTTGGGGGAGATTAGTCAAGATAGGTGAGGCATAGAGAAGGATGGACAGGAGGCGAGTCCTTGCAATGGTTTGTTTAGTTCGTTTAGTGATAAACTGTTTGTTCCTATAGAGGAGTCCAAGCTTTTTGTTAACTTTCTTGATGGTTTGTGCTATGTGGATGTCAAATTTCAGATTGTCGATTTCTACACCTAACAGTTTAGTGTGTGTGGTTGGAGTGATTTGAATGTTATCTTTGGAGATGATGGTAAAATCATTGTTTAGAGATGGAGATCTACCAGGGCTGAAAAGAATTAGTTTAGTTTTTTGGGATTAAAAATAAGTTTGATGATAGTAAACCAAGTTTCAGCTAGAGTGAAGTTATTTTGGGTTAGGGTTTGCAGTTCAATTAAGGTGGGGGCGGCACATATAAGGGTGGTGTCATCTGCGTATTGTACGACTGAGGCAGTAAAAGAGGATAAAGAGATGTGGTTGGTAAATAGAGAGAACAGCAGTGGGCCGAGGATGGATCCTTGAGGGACTTCTATGGTAACTGGTAACAGCAGGGACAATTGGTCCTGCCATAGAACTGCTTGCTGACAGCCTGATAAGTAGCTATTGAACCATGATATAGACGAGGGGCTTATATTTAGGGTAGACAGAGTTTCAAGAAGCATACTATGGTTTACCATGTCAAAGGCTTTTGATAAGTCTAAGAATATGGAAGATATGACTCGACCCTTGTTTCTATGATGGTTAACTATGTTGGTGAATGATAGTAGTGCTTTGGTGGTGCTCTGGGAACGTTGAAAGCCATGCTGAGATATGGAAAGTCGGTTGTTATTTTGGAGGTACTGCATTAGTTGAGTATGAACTATTCTTTCTAATATTTTGGATAAAGGTGACAAGATTGCTATTGGTCAATAGTTGGTGAGCTCTAAGGAGTTACCTCCTTT
The DNA here is from genome assembly GCF_019279795.1 of Protopterus annectens. Taxonomy (NCBI): domain Eukaryota; kingdom Metazoa; phylum Chordata; order Ceratodontiformes; family Protopteridae; genus Protopterus; species Protopterus annectens. The sequence continues at coordinate 1,970,936,660 of NC_056735.1, read as the reverse complement.
GTGCAGTGGAATAATATGTGATGTTTTCCATGAGGTAGGTACCTTGCATTCTGACAGTGACCTATTTATGAGAATTGAGACAGGATAGGCTATGGCTTCTGCTGATATCTGAAGGAACTCAGCTGGTAGGTTATCAGTTGCTAGTGTGGTTGGTTTGTTTCTTTAGGAGTTTAGCAATTACCTTAGTGGTTACAGAGTGCAGGGTAAAACTGGAAGTCCTAATTTGTGTAATGGGGTGGGTTGGGGTAGTTATTGGTCTGGGGCTATTTGTACTCTTTTCGGTGTTGGCAAGGGTCTGGACTGTTTCCGTAAAGAATTTGTTGAATTGTGTGGGAATGTTATCCTGTTTGGTAGCACAGGGGTTGGAGTAGTGTATTTTCCTGGGTGCAGTATGTTGTTTATTGTGGCCCAGAATTTCTGAGGGTTCATAGGTATGTACTAGGCTATCTGCCCAAAGGCATTTATAAGCCTAGCCGGAATGTGTTGGCTTTCACCGCCACCTTAGATTAGTTCTCTGTCCCTCTGTCCAGCAGAGCCACTGAAGTGATCCCCGGGGTAAACTTTCTGTTTCCCATCCACTCGTCAAGGTTTGTCTTGAAGAGTGTTAGTGAGGAGCTCTGCCTAATGTTGATTGGAATCTTGTTCCAGAGCATGGGAAGTCTCTGGGACAGGAATCTAACCCTCCAGCACGTCCTGTTTATTGTTGTGGTGAGATTTAGATCCTTAGAGCATGTGGCTCGAGGGGATATGGTTTTCTTTAGGTGGAGCATGTCCATCAATTCTGGGTTGGACATGGCCTTGTATGTCAGGCAGAGATCACCTCTGATAGGTGGTATGCAACCGAGTACAGCTGGAGTTTCTTCAGTCGAGCTGCATAGGGCATCTGTTTGGGGCCAGTGATCCTCTTGGTGAGGTACTTCAGTGGTCTTTCCAGCTGTTGCAGGTGTCTTGTAAGGTACATCCCAAATGGGGCATTGTACTCTATGATGGGTCTGATGAGTGATGCATAGAGGGGCACAATGACCTCTTTTGATCTGGATGCAAACCCTTTTGTGATTAGGTGGACCACATGGAAGGATTTTCTAACCATTTTGGCAATGTGATTATCAAAGGAGAGATTACTATCTACTTGGGTCCCCAGATCCCTTATTACATCTTCCATATTTAGGGGGCTACCACCTATGTGGTAGTGTGTGGGTACTTTGTTTTTTCCAAAGGGGATGACTGTGCACTTTTTGGCATTTAGCTTGAGGCCATGATTTTGACACCAGGTATCTGTCTCAGTAAGACCCTTTTGGAGGATGTCTGTGTCAGTCGGAGAGTCAATTATAGCCCCTAGTTTGCAGTCGTCTGCGAACTTGGTCAGCCATAGTCCTCCTGTGCTTGCCTGTACCTCTGAGAAGTATATGCCGAACAGGAGGGGTCCTAGGACTGAGCTCTGGGGAATGCCACTTGTAACCGGTTTAGAGTCAGACCAGGCTCCCACAACTTTTACCATGTGGGTTCTGTCCGTGAGCCAGTTGGCAACCCATCTCTTGATGTAGTGGTTTATGTTCAGGCTGGTGAGCTTGCCTATAATACCAGAATGGGAAATGGTGTCAAAGGCCTTTGCGAGGTATAGGTATGCTGTGTGGACCACCTTTCCCTTGTCTATAGCCTTGGTAACTGTCTCAAAGAAGTTCACCAGGTTTAGGAGGCATGATCTGCCCTTAACAAAATCCAAACTGGGTAGGGTCCAGTTTCTGGAGGTTCCCAATGTCTCTGTTAATGAGATCCATGATGATGCGCTCCATAGCCTTGCAGACCAAGCTAGTCAGGCTTATAGGGCGATAGTTCCCGGGGTCTGTTGTGGCTCCACCTTTGTGGAGTGGAATAACTGTTGCTGTGCACCACTCTATGGGCACGTAGCCTGTGGAGATGCTGAGTTTGAACAGTGTGTTTAGGTGAGGGGTTAGTTCATCTTTGAGCTTGTGTAGGACACAGCCTTGGACACCGTCCGGTCCCATTGATGCTGTGTTTTTGGCTTTGGAGAAGGCTGTTTTAACCTGAGTGTCTGTGATTTCAGGGGCACTACATTCTTCTGGTATGGTTATGGGCCCTTTTGGGGGTAAGAGGGGGTGAAGTTTGCACTGAACCTGTCTGCCAGGATGTTGGCGATATCAGTCGGTTCAGTGTATTTTGTGCCATTCTGCACTAACTCCGAGCAGATCTGAGAATTGCCACTTAGATTCTTGACATAGCTAAAGAATGCCTTGTGGCTATCTTTGGAGTCCTTGGCAATTTTTCTTTTAAAGCGTGCCTTGGATGATTTTATGAGGGATTGTAGTTTCTTGCTGATACTAATCAGGGATGTCTTCCCTTCTTGGGATTTTACTCTTTTCTGTACTAGTTTCCTCCTCCTATTGTACTGCTTGTTTATGGCAGGGGTCCACCAGACTGATTTCCTTTTCTTGGAGGAGTGAGTCTTGGTTTTGCTTGGGATAGCACGATCCATGCATTTTGTAGGTGCCCGTAGAGTGCATTAGTAAAGGATTTTGCAGCTTGGGCAGCGTTATCCTTTAACATGGGGGATTTGAAACTTTGCACCTTGGTCTTAAGTAACGTGAAGTTTGCTTTTGAAAATTTTTTCACGGTGGTTTCTTTGACCGGGGGTGGGGGTGGAATGTGGATATCCAGAGGGATTAATTTATGGATAGATCTAACCAGCAAGGGGTTGATCTCTGATGTAGAACACCGGTCACCCATGTTGGTGATGACCAGGTCCAATATGTTGTCACCTCTGGTGGGGGTTTTGACCAGTTGATCCAGGGCATTTGAGTTTGTAAATCTAGGAAATGTTGGGCAAGGGAGTTAGTGCTTGAGTAGTTCTCCCACTTAATGTTTGGGTAATTGAAATCACCCAATATCAAGGTGTTTGGTAGGACCTTTGTTTCCCAGTGTTTCCAGAAATGCGGAATGGGGGTCCTGGGACATGGTGGGTGATCTGTAGCAAGCTGCAATTTGAATTGCAGTTCTGCTCATTGTTAGTTGCACATGGATGATCTCTGAAGCATCATGCTGTGCCACTAACCTGGAGGTGTGGGTATCCTTGATGAATATGGATAGGCCCCCGCTTTTTGTATTTCGGTCTGGGTTTTGTGGCCGAAATGTATGGTATGAGTTGTAGCCTGGTAGTGCTGGGGTGCACTCTGGAGCCTTAAACAAGGTTTCTGTTGCTGCACATATATCGATTTTCTACATACTGAGGAGTGCCTCGAGTGCGTGCATTTTGAGGTTTAGACTTCTGGCATTGAGTAGCATTACCCTCGGCCATTACAGGTGGTGGGTTTGTCTTTTGAGCCTTACCTAAAAAAGGCATTATGGGGGTGGCAAGAGCCTTGGCCAGTATTCAAAAGCCTAAGGGTGACAGGTGCAAGCCGTCTCTAGCAAAGCAGCGTGGCTTGTCGAGCATGTCATCCCAGGCTGACAGACACTGGATCCCCTTTGAATGACACCAGAAGCTTAGCCAATTGTTGAAACTGATATTTTTTTCTTTATACCATGGTATCATTCTTGGTGAGGGCAGGGTGCTGCTCAGGGTCAGGGTCATACCGGCCTGGGCTTCATGATCAGAGAGCTCTTCATGTCTCTTTTCATGTAGTCCAGGGAGTTACAGCTCAGGTCATTCACACCAACATGGACAATGACAGAGTCGTATTGGTACTTGTTCTGGAGTGACCTAAGTGCTTGTGTTATGTGGCGGATCCTGGCACCTGACAGGCAGCTAACAGTTACTTTCTCCTTGTTCAGCCTAGTGACTAGGACGTCAGTGTGCCTGACTATAGATTCACCTATTACTAGTGTGTTTGGGTATGTTATTTTGCCTTAAGGGCTGTGATTGCATGGCACACTGGTTTTGTGAAGTATGTGTTTCGTGGTTTGTGTTGGGGGGTGGAGGTTGCTTGGATGTCTGCTTTGGAGGTCTCTGTTGCTTTTGCAGATTTTCATTTAGAGCCTCCGAGTATGTTTTTGTGTATTTGTGTATTTTTTGCCAGTGCTGGATGTTCTTCGTGTTTCACTGTTGCAGTCATTACATTTGGGTTATCTGCTTGCAGTTGTCCTCAGTCAGCCTGATTAACAAAGTCTTGGGTCCTGCTTCTGTTGCTGTCCCTTCTTCCATGATGTCAGATCGTCAGGGGTGTAAAACATGCAGCCGACACCATTGCATCAGTCTTTCTTGCCGTGCGGTGCCTGAAGCAGAAGCAGTTCGCAAGTGCCGGTCGGCTGACTCCTGAAATTTTAGTTTTTGAGTTTCAGAACCAAAGTCTTCAACTAAAGCTAAGTACCCCATTGAGGAAACTTTTTCTTGCTCCTTACCAATGTCAGTCATTACATTTGAGGATTTTTCTTTTGGTGAGACCTTACATACTCTAAGGGAGCATTTCCACTGGGAAAGCCAGGATTTTTCTGATTCAAAAAAGAGGCTTAGGGATTTCTTACTCCTGTCTCAGCATAGGCCTTTAGCTATACCTCCTGTACAAGACATTGTTGATGATGCCTTTTCAGAATCTAGTTTGGCCCCTGATTCTTTGCCTCCTGCTCCCTGAAAACCTGACAGATATTACAGGGTTCCTGATTCTCACAAGTTCTATTTAAAAATCCTATTGCGGATCCAGAGACTATTTCACAGGGACCCAAGGGCATTAAGGCTTCTGCTAAAAATCCTACCCCCTCTGATAGAGACTCCAGGGCGCTGAATAGATGGGGTAAGAAAGTCTACACTTCTGCAACCTTGGCCATTAGGGCTTTAAACTGCCAGGTTTCATATGTTAAAGTAACAACAACATGTTATTGGATTGCTTAAACAGAAAGTGATGTTAATTCCTGACTGTGCTGAAAATAAAGAATTACAGGATTTAATGCATTCTGCTGAACAGGTTGGAAAACATACTTTGCAATGTGGATTTGATTCATTAGAGGCCTCTTGCAGGGCTGTTGTTACTAGGTCTGTGCTTAGAAGGCATGCTTGGCTTAAGGAGCAAGGTTTGCTTGATCATGTTAAAGCTAAATTGTTGGATGCTCCCTTAAATCAGGACCGCCTGTTTGGCAACAAGGCTGAGGAAGTTCTTAAAAAGATGAAAGATAAAGCTAAATTTATGCAAACTGTTAAAGATTTCTTACAAGTTCAGCCTCCTAGATTTAGTAGGCACTGGCCCTCCAAAAATTGGTCCTTTCCATCCCTTTACAGGTCTTCTCAAGCCAAATCTAGACACAGCAGAACCCCCAGGTTTCAGTCCCAAGGGACACACAAGACTAGGCAGTGGGGGTTTCCACACCCAAACCTGGAAGTAGTAAGACTCCCCTCTATGGAAAACTGTCTCAATGACTTGCTTTTAAAACTTCCAAGCACTTCCCAACTGAATGCTCCTTTAGGCGGAAAGATTGGTCTGCAGGTCAAAAACTGGGAACTCATTACCCAGGACAAATGGGTTTTAAATATAGTGTCCCAAGGATACAGATTTAATTTCCACACATTACCAACACCAATCGGGTGGCCAGATCTACCCCCAAATCAGTGGGCAGAGGCCTAAAATCAAGTACTCTCTCTCTCTTACACATGGGGGCTATTCAAGTTGGTACCAGATGAGGAAAAGGGACAAGGTTTCTATTCGAGACTTTTCTTGGTACCCAGAAAAGGCAATACATTGCATCCTATCCTGGACCTTTCTATTCTAAACACCTTTCTGGTGATTCCAAAATTCAAAATGCTGACTCTTCACCAGCTGCTTCCTATGCTAGGCAAGGATGCATGGTTGGCAACACTAGACTTAAAAGAAGTATAACCTGCACATCCCTATCAGGGAGTCTTGCAGAGGATACCTACGCTTCAAAACAGGATACATGCACTATCAGTTCTCTGCACTGCCCTTTGGCTTATCTACTGCACCCAGGGTATTCACAAAGTGTCTAGCTCCAGTCATTGCATTTTGCAGGCAAAGAAATATTCAAATATACCCATACTGGACGATTGTCTAATTCAGGTAGAAAGCAAGTACATTCTTTTGAATCATCTGGCCTTTGTTCAAAGGGTACTTGCTTGTCTGGGGTTCACCATAAACGAAAAGAAATCCCACCTTGTACCCTGCCAACAAATTATATTCCTGGGAGCAAGCTTGAATACAGCTTCCCAAATGGCTTTCCTCACGCCATAGAAGCAGATTCATTTGACAACTTACTTCAAACAAGTGGCCACAAAAACCTAGCTATCTGCAAGGCAAATACTGCAAGCCTTGGTGTTCATGGCCTCCTGCATTCTTCTAATTCCATATGCATGGATGCATATGAGGAAACTGCAATGGTATCTCAAAAGCCTATTGGGTCAACATTCATAAGATCTAGTAGCAAGAATTCCTATCATACCTTGCCTACACCTAGAGTTCCTTTGGTGGGCAGAGGCCTGCCACCAAAACAGGGGACTACCATTCACATTACCCCCTGCCGCCCAAATCTTAACATACGCATCAGACTATGCATGGGGGGCTCACCTGGCTTGGAAGTGCATTCAGGGCAAATGGAACGCAATTCAAATGCACCTGCACATATATCAAAAGGAAATGTTAGCTGTGCAGAATGCTCTGACAGCCTTCAAGGACCACATTCTTCCAGGACAACTAATGGTAAAGACGGACAACACCACTGTCATGTGGTACATAAACAAGCAGGGGGTACACATTCTTACCCCCCCCTGCAGACTAGCCATGGCATTGTGGAACACAGCCTTGAGCTACCAGGTGAATCTACAAGCTCAATTCCTGCCAGGAAAACTAAATACACTGGCAGACGGACTAAGCAGAAACCTCATGGACCCACATGAGTGGAAACTGGAACCAAGGATTTTCAACATGTTGACAAGCAACTGGGGGAGCCCAGATATAGACCTGTTTGCCTCCCCCCAGAACCATCAACTGGACAAATTTTGCACAAGGATTTGCCACAAGCTAGCTTGGAAAGTGGATGCTGTATCAGTTTATGCATTTTCTCCTATGCCTCTGCTCTGCAAGGTACTACTAAAGATCAAACAGGAGAAGTCAAGGACGATATTAATTGCACCAGACTGGCCTCGCCAACACTGGTACCCATTCTTGCTCAGTGTGTCATGCTCGGCTCCATGGCACCTGCCTCAGATTCCTTCCCTGTTGTCTCAGCAGGAGAACCAGATTCTGCACCCTCAGCTACAAACCCTGAACTTAGCAGCCTGGCTAATTACCTAATCTCTCCTTCACCATCCCTCAGTAAATCAGTGATGGATATCATTTTAGAGGCAAGGAGGCCTAGTACTTGAAAATCTTATGTTGCAAAATGGAAAAGATTTTGTGCCTGGAACCAATCTCAAGGAATGAACGCAGCAGTGCCCAATTTACCTCAGATTCTACAATACTTGACTGAGATGCTTCATAAGGGCTTGTCTTTTTCCTCCATCAAAATTCATGCCTCAGCTATTTAAGCTCTTTCTAGCACAGAGCCTCCCCTCTTCTCTCACCCACTGCTCAAGCAGTTCCTCAGAGGAGCCAAAAATTTAAGGCCACCCAGGAGAGCTTCAACTCCAGCCTGGGATCTTAACTTTGCCTTGGAGAAACTCACTCTTCTTCTTTTCGAGCCAGCTACTACTGCAGATTTAAAATTTCTTTCCTGGAAAACAGCTTTCCTTTTAGCAAGCTCTTCTGCAAGAAGGTTATCTGAATTACTGGCCCTTATGGCAGTGTAACCTTTCATCATTTTTCATGCGGACAGGGTGTCCCTCAGAACCAATCCCTCCTTCATGCCCAAGGTCGTATCAAATGTGTCTCTTAATCATTCCATTCATTTGCCTACCTTCTTTCCTAACCCACAGAACAAAGGGGAATGGATACTGCACTCTTTAGATGTGCACAGATAGCTTAGATTCTACTTGGACAGGACTAAACCTCAAAGGAAATCTGAACAACTGCTGGTGGCATTTGCAGCAGGGACTGAGGGGAAAGCTATTTCAAAGCAAACTATTTCAAAATGGATAGGCCACTGCATTCATTTCTGCTATAAGCACCATGGAAAACCTATCCCACAGGGCATCAGACCCCATTCAACCAGGGCTGCATCTACCTCTACAGCCTTTTTCAGGGGCGTCCCTACTAGGGACATCCTAGAAGCTGCTACCTGGAGTTCTGTACATACTTTCACCAAGCATCATCATCTGCCACTTTTCTCTAAATCCAGAGCTGGTTTTGCCACTGCAGTCTTGCAGGGCCTTATAGCTGGTCCTAATTCCTCCTCCCAACCTTAGCTTTTGGAATCTACCCAAATGTAATGACTGCAACAGTGAAACACGAAGAACATAGTACAGTTGTGTCCACTTACCATAAATGTAGATGTTCGAGTGTATTTACTGTTGCAGTCCTAGTTACCCTCCCTCCAGTCCCCTTTCTTCTTTTGGCTATACCTCTACTCTCACTTACTATACTCTAAAAGCTTTTTGGTGTATTTGCCTTTTTGTTGGAGGTATATCCTTGTATTTATAGATTTATTTGCTTCCCATTAGGGGGGGCACCTGACATCTGGGGCAAATAAAACTGATGTAATGGTGTCGGCTGCATGTTTTATGCCCCTGACGACCTGACGTCATGGAAGAAGGGACAGCAACTGACGCAGGATCCAAGACGTTGTTAATCAGGCCAACAGAGGGCTACTGCAAGCAGATAACCCAAATGTAATGACTGCAACAGTGAATACATTCGAACATCTACATTTATGGTAAGTGTGCACAACTGTACTTTTCATAGGTCTATGTGAGATTGGTGGTGTGATGCAAGTAATTCCCTTCTCCTCTTGACTTGTCTGTTCCAGTCTTGGGTTGAGAGAGCTTAGCCTCCAGATTGGCTGTGTAATTGCATCTCTCGCATGTATTAATGTTTGGTCGTAGGAGGAGAGGGTTGTCTGTGTACCTGAGGCAGTTGTAACATTGCCTATTTTTCTTGCATGTTTTTATAGTAATTAGTTTTGTCAAGTTTAATTTGTTTTTTGGCTTTGTTGCGGAGTTCTAGATACTTTTATCTAAAGGTAGTGGTTTTGTTTTTGTGAAATGTAATCCAGGCCTTGTCCCTTTCTTTCATTATAATTTTGGTATTTTTTTTTTAGCCATGCGGCATAGTTAGTTCTTATTCTAATGGTTCTGGAGGGTACATCAGACCAATTATCGAGTATAACAGTGCATTCTGTATGTATAGCCAGACTCAACTAAAAATCTTAGAAGATGTACAAAGGAAGTTTACAAAATAATTCTGTTAACTGCTATTTTAGACTATAGGACAAGATGTAAGCACTTGAAGTTGTTCTCTTTCTGTTATAGATACACTCTGGACAAATTGATATTTGCATACAAAATATTTCATGATTCTGTTTTCCAGTTTATGTATAATAGGTTCATAGGTGTGTACTAGGCTAATGGCCCTGGAGCCATTGCAAGCCTAGCCCACAGGATTACCCTGGCATTGTGCCATCCAACCTTAGTTCCCAGTGCCTCTGTTGAGTAGAGCCACTGGAGTGATCCCTGGAGTGAATTTCCTATTTCGCATCCACTCATCAATATCTCTGTTGAAGAGGGCCAGTGAGGTGCTCTGTTTGACATGTATGGGAAGGTTATTCCATAGCATGGGCAGTCTGTGTGTTATGAACCTGTCCCTCTAGCACGTTCTGTTGATTGTGGTAATGAGGTTGAGGTCTCTGGAAGTGTGGTGTGGAGGGACTGGGATTTCTTTAGATGTAGCATTTCTAATAGAGCTGGGTCAGACATGGCTTTGTAAGTCAAGCAGGGATCACCTCTAAGTATGCGATATGAAACAGAGAATAGTTGGAGTTTTTTGAGTCTGTCCATATAGGACAAGTGTTTAAGGCCTAGGAGGTAAGGTACTTTTGTGGCCTCTCCAATTGTTGCAGGTGTGTAGTGAGGTACATGCCAAATGGGACATTGTACTCGATGATTGGCCTAATGAGGGAAGAGTAGAGGGAGACAATGACCTCTTTCTTTCTGGATGTAAAACCCTTAATAATGAGATGTGCCACATAGAAGGACTTTCTGACCACAGTGGCAATGTGGTGGTCAAAAGAGTGGTTGCTGTCAACCTGTGTTCCCAGATCTCTTATAACGCCTTCTGTGTTTAGTGGACTACCATCGATGGTATTTCACGGGAATTGGGTTTTTCCCAGAGGGGATGATGACACATTTTTTGGCATTGAGCTTAAGGCTATGGTTCTGACACCAGTCTTTGGTGTCAATGAGGCCTTTCTGTAGGATGTCAGCATCACTTCGGGACTTAATAATGGCTCCCAACTTGCAATCGTCTGTGAACTTTGTCAGCCAGAGTCCCTTCCTGTTGGCTTGGACTTCTGAGAAGTAGATACCAAACAGGAGAAGACACAGGACCAATCCCTGTGGGACTCCACTCGTGATTGGTTGGCAGTCTGACTTGGAGTCAGCAACATTCACACTGTGGATTCTATCTGTGAGCCAGTTTGCACCCCACCTAGTGATGTAGGAGTTGATCCCTAGCTTAGTGGGTTTTTCTGTGCTTCCTGAGTGGGGAATAGCATCAAAGGCCTTAGCCAGATGAAGGTAGGCTGTATGAACCACCTTGCCTTCATCCACAGCTCTGGTGGCTGACTTAAAGAAGTCGACCAGGTTGAGCAGGCATGATCTACCCTTCACAAAACCAAACTGTGTGGGATCCAGAGTTTGGAGATTCCCTATATCCTTGTTTGTTAGGTCCATGATGATGTGTTCCATAGCTTTGCATAGCAGACTTGTCACACTAATGGAGCGATAGTTCCCAGGGTCAGTAGTCGCGCTCCTCCTTTGTGGAGAAGGAAGAGTATAGCAGTGCACCATTTGGTAGGGACAAAGCTTGAGGTGAGGCTGTGATTAAACAGGGCACACAGGTGAGGTGCCAGTTCACTCTGTAGTTCATGTAGAACACAGCCAGAGATATTATCAGGTCCCATAGAAGGTGTATTCTTGGCCTTGGACAGTGCTGATGTTCTTTTTGTTTCACTGCTGCAGTCATTACATTTGGGTAATCTGCTGGCAGGTTGCCCTCAGTCGGTCTGAATTCCAAAGACTTGGTTCCTGCATCGGTTGCTGTCTTCTCTTCCATGACGTCAAGTCGTCAGGGGTATAAAACATGCAGCCGACATCATTTTCTTTAGTCTTTCTTGCTGCGCGATGCCTGAAGCAGAAGCATTTTCGCAAGTGCCGGTCGGCCGACTACTGAAAAATTTGAGTTTGAGTTTCAGAACCGAAGTCTTCACTAATTCAAGTACCCCGTTGGAGAAACTTTTTCTTGCTTTTTACCGATGTCAGAAAAAGTTAATAATTGTAAATACTTGTGGGGAAGCAAATACCTCATAAGGATTTCCATTTATACTGTATTCCTTGCCTAGGCCCTGATCACAACGTGCCTGGCTGTCGGTTTTGTGCTAGATTTAACCAACGTACTATTAAGCGTCGGTATATTTTTGCATCAAAGTATTTTGGAAACAGATTTAACTACCCAGAAATTTCGTTGGATAGCAATCCGACTACTGGAGTACATAAAAAATGCAAAGAAAAGGACAGAGAAAGGCAGTCGAGATCCAAAACTGATGACGAAGCTTCTCCTAAGCCAGTCGCCGGTACTCAGTGAGACGCTTTTGCAGCCCCTGATACCCGCTACCTTCGAGTCGCAGGCCTCTACCGACACCCATGTGGAGTCCAGCATGCCGCAAGATACACAGGGTATTGGACCGACGGATGTATCTCCCCCAGATGGGTCCAGAGCCGCTGAGCAGGCACCGGCTTCTGAGTGTGTATTCAGACCTCAACATTTGCATATCAAACTGACGACAGCTGCAAAGCCAAAGACAAAAGCAACTTCTAAAACAAAAAAAAACAAGGCATGAGCCACACGCACAGGCCTCAATGCCTAAAAAACAGATTATCAAAATGGCTGAAGACCTTATTACCTTGATCAGGGGTACCCATCCCCCTCCAGATAAGAGGCCTAGGCAAGACACTGATTATGAATCTTCAGATCAGGTTTCTATTTCTTCTGATTCCTCTTCTGATCAGGAATTGTCTACACCTCCCTATGAGGATTCTGATGCTGAGGAGTCTATTCCATCTGCATCTCCTCCTGAGGATTACTCATTTGGAAAAACCTTGCATACTTTGAGGGAGCATTTTCACTGGGAGAGTCAAGACTTCTCAGTATCAAAAAAGAGGCTCAGAGATTTCCTTCTTCTCCCTCAGCACAAACCTTTAGCCATCCCCCCTGTTTTAGACATTGTGGATGATGTGTTTTCGGAGTCAAGCTTGACCCCTGACTCCTTACCTCCGGCTCCCATTAAGCCTGACAGATATTACAGGGTACCTGACTCACATACATTTTTATTTAGAAACCCTGCTGCTGATCCTGAAACTATTTCACAGGGTCCAAAGGGAGTTAAGGCCTCAACAGCAAAAAATCCTACACCCTCTGATAGAGATTCAAGGGCACTAAACAGATGGGAAAAAAAGGTTTATACATCTGCAACCTTGGCAATCAGGGCCTTAAACTGTCAATGTCATATGATTAAGTACCAACAACATGTTATGGGATTGCTGAAACAGAAAATGATGTTGATTTCAGAATGTGCAGAAAATAAGGAATTGCAGGAATTATTGCATGCAGCTGAACAAGCTGGAAAGCATACTTTGCAATGTGGTTTTGATTCCTTAGAGGCCTCCTGCAGGGCTGCAGTTACTGGATCTGTGATAAGGAGGCATGCCTGGTTAAAGGAACAAAATTTGCCTGATCATGTTATAGCTAAATTGCTAGATGCACCTTTACAGCATGATTATCTGTTTGGTATTAAGGCAAAAGAAGTTCTAAAGAAAATGGAAGCCAAAGGTAAGTCTTTGCAAACTGTTAAAGACTTCTTACAAGTGCAGCCACAGAGATTCAGTAGATACTGGCCTACAAAAAATTGGTCCTTTCCTGTGTCAGACAGAGCTCAAAGGGGCAGATCCAGATGCCCTAAGGGTTCCAGATACCAGGCGCAAGATTCATACAGGTCATAGCAATGGGGCACTTCCACCTCCAAATCTGGAGGAGATAAAGTGCAAACCTACAGAAAGCAATCCCAATGACTTCTCTCTGCCTACTCCAAGCACTTATCTTTTGGCAGCACCCATGGGGGAAAATTAGGACTTTTTGCTCAAAATTGGCAGTTAATAACCCAGGACAAGTGGGTACTAAACATCGTATCACAGGGATACAGATTCCATTTCCACACTCTGCCAATGGCAAATCGTTGGCCGGATCTGCCAAAAAATCAATGGGCAGAGGCACAGAAACAGGTTACGTCCCTCATGGATATGGGGGCCATTCAGACAGTACCAGAACAAGAAAAAGGACAAGGTTTTTACTCAAGACTGTTCTTGGTACCCAGAAAGGACGAGGCCTGGTGGCCAATACTGGATTTATCGATTTTGAACACATACCTGGACATTCCAAAATTCAAAATGTTGACTTTGCAGCAGCTTCTGCCCATGCTGGGCAAGAATGATTGGCTGGTGACTTTAGACCTAAAAGAGGCATACCTGCATGTCCCAATAAGACAATCGTGCAGAAGATACCTCAGATTCAAGGCTGGCTTAATGCATTACCAATTCTCTGCACTGCCCTTTGGCTTATCTACTGCGCCCAGGGTCTTTACAAAGTGCCTGGCACCAGTAATTGCATTTTGCAGACAAAGAAGTATACAAATATATCCTTACTTGGATGACTGTCTCATTCAAGCAGAGAACAAGGACACTCTTCTTCGACACCTGGCGTTTGTGAGAAGGCTTCTAATATGCCTAGGGTACACAATAAATGAAAAGAAATCACAACTGGTACCCTCTCAAAAGATAACATTCCTGGGTGCAAGCTTAGATACAACTGCCCAGATGGCTTATCTCATGCCAGACAAGCAAAGGCAACTGACTACTTACTTCAAACTGATGGCAACAAAGACCCAGTCTTCTGCAAGACAAATTCTGCAGGCTCTGGGCTTCGTGGCATCCTGCATCCTACTAATTCCATATGCAAGACTGCATATGAGGAAACTTCAATGGTACCTAAAAAGTTTATGGAATCAACATTCACACAGTCTGGAAACAATGATTCCTTTCATTCCCTGCCTGCAATAGGAGTTTCTATGGTGGGCAAAGGCATGTCACCAAAACATGGGACTGCCCTTCACTCTACCCCCTGCCAGCCAAACCTTAACAACAGACGCATCAGATTATGCCTGGAGAGCCCACATGACAGGAAGATGCATTCAGGGCTTATGGACACCAAAACAAATGCACCTGCATGTCAACCAGAAAGAGATGCTAGCTGTTCAAAATGCCCTAACAGCCTTCAAAGACTTACTTCATCTAGGACAACTACTGATAAAGACAGACAACACCACAGTCATGTGGTATATAAACAAGCAAGGGGGCACACACTCATACCCCCTTTGCAGATTAGCCATGGCTCTGTGGGACACAGCTTTGACTTACCAAATACATCTTCAAGCTCCATTCTTGCCAGGAAAACAAAACACTCTGGCAGACTATCTAAGCAGAAACCTTATGGATCCTCACGAGTGGAAATTAAATCCACAAGTCTTCAGCATGATAACAGAGAAATGGGGGAGCCCAGACATAGATCTATTTGCTTCTCCAAAAAATTATCAATTGAAAAGATTCTGTACAAGGACTTATCACAGACAAGCATAGAAAGTGGACGCCCTATCCTTCAGTTGGAAAAACCTATTTGCTTATGCCTTTCCTCCTCTGCCTGTTCTACCCAAGGTCCTCCTAGAAGTCAGACAAGAGAAGCCAAAGATGATATTTATTGCCCCGGACTGGCCCCGCCAATACTGGTACCCAATCCTAAGGAACTTGTCTCAATACCCAGCTTGGACCTTGCCTCAAAGACCACAACTACTGTCCCAGCAAAACAATCAGATCCTGCACAATCAGCCACAGACTCTGAACCTGGCAGCATGGCTAATGATGTAGTCATACAAACAACACCTCTCAGTAAAGCTGTGATGGATGTCATTTTGGAAGCGAGAAGGCCTAGTATTAGAAAAATCTTATGCTGACAAATGGAAGCGATTCTGTGCTTGGAATCAAGCACAAGGAACTGATACAGCAGAAACAAATATTCCTCAGATATTACAATACTTAACTGAGATGCTTGACAAAGGCCTATCTTTCTCATCAATCAAAATCCATGCCTCTGCCATTTCGGCTCATTACAATACAGAGCCACCAATCTTTTCTCATCCTTTTCTAAAGCAGTATATTAGAGGAGCCAAAAATGTAAGGTCTCCTAGAAGATCACCATTACCTGCATGGGACCCCAATTATGTGTTGGAAAAGCTCACCCTGCCTCCATTTGAACCAGCTGCTACCGCTGACCTAAAGTTCTTATCATGGAAAACGGCTCTGCTGCTAGCAATCACTTCAGCAAGAAGAGTTTCAGAGCTGCAGGCCCTCATGGCTGTAGAGACTTTTATCATATTTTACCCAGACAGGGTGCCTCTGAGGACAAATCCTACTTTTATGCCTAATGTGGTTTCCAGTGTGGCCCTTAACCAAACAATTCATCTGCCAACTTTCTATCCAAGTCCGCAGAACAAGGGAGAGAGAATTCTGCATTCCTTGGACGTACACAGACAGGTAAGATTCTACTTGAGCAGGACTAAAGCTCTAAGAAAAACTGTGTAATTACTAGTGTCATATGCTGCAGGATCAGAAGGAAAGGCTATTTCAAAGCAGACAATTTCAAAGTGGATAAGCCACTGCATCCGTTTCTGCTACTTACACCATGGTAAACCTGTGCCCAAGGGCATTAGGTCTCATTCCACCAGAGCTGCAGCTACTTCAGCAGCCTTTCTCAGAGGAGTACCAACCAAAGACATTCTAGAGGCTGCTACTTGGAGTTCTGTTCACACATTTACAAAGCATTACCATGTGCCTCTTTACTCTAAGTCCAGGGCAGGCTTTGCCACTGCAGTGCTGCAGGGCCTTATAGCCGCACCTAATGCTGTATAGCTCCAGCCCCCCAACCATAGCTTTGGGATTCTACCCAAATGTAATGACTGCAACAGTGAAACACAAAGAACATAGTACAATTGTGTACAATTACCATAAATGTAGATGTTCGAGTGTATTCATTGTTGCAGTCCAGGTTACCCTCCCGCCATCCCCCTGTCATTCTGAAATTTATCTTTCCTTCTCTATCTTCTACAACCTATGCGGTGTATTTGGTTGTAGATGAAGGTAAAGTTTATATTGATGCATGCATATTTATATATGTATATATAAATTGGCTACCTTTTTGGTGGCACCTGACACCAGGGGCAAGAAAAACTAAAGAAAATGGCATCGGCTGCATGTTTTATACCCCTGACGACCTGACATCATGGAAGAGAAGACAGCAACCGACGCAGGACCCAAGACTTTGGAATTCAGGCCAACTGAGGGCAACCTGCCAGCAGATTACCCAAATGTAATGACTGCAACAGTGAATACACTCGAACATCTACATTTATGGTAAGTGTACACAACTGTACTTTTTAACCTGTGCAGCAGTAATACTGGATGCCTGGCAATCTACTGGTATTGTGATTGGTCCTTTGTGGTTGAGGGGTAAAATTGGCACTGACACTCTCAGCCAGTGTAATGGCAATATCTGTTGGCTCGGTATAGGAGGTACGATTATGCAGTAGCTCAGAGCAGGTCTGGGTATTGCCATGAAGATTCTTTACATAACTGTAGGAAGGGCTTGTGGTTGTCTTTACTATCTGCTGCAATTCTGTTTTCATAGCTGGCTTTAAAGGATTTGATGAGGGATCTCAACTTTTTGTTGAGGCTGATAAGGGAGTTTTTCCAGTCTGGTTCTTCACCTTATTCCACATCAGTTTCCTCCTTCTGTTGTAGAGTTTGTTTATGACAGGGTTCCACCAGATTGGCTTCCTTTTTTTGGAGGAGAGCGTCTTGGTTCTGTTGGGTATGACGAAATCCATGCATTTGTGTACATATTCGTACAGTGCATTGGTGTATGATTCGGCGGTCATGCAACTATTCTCCATTTGCATGGGTGCAGTGAAGTTAGCCACCTCTGTTTTTAGGAGCCTAAAGTTAGCTTTGGAAAAGTTTTTCATGGTGGTTACCTTATAGTGGGGTTGGGGGTGGGAGGGATGTGGATTTCCAAGGTGATTAGTTTGTGGTCGGATCTAACCAGGGAGGAGTTGACTACTGGTGTAGAGCAACGATCGCCCATGTTGGTAATGACCAGATCAAGGATGTTGCTACCTCTAGTGGTGGTAAGAACAAGCTTTTCCAGGGCACTGGAATTAAGGAATTTCAGGAGACGTTGGGCAATTGTATTGGTACATGAGTAGGGTTCCCAGTTAATGGAATGAAGTCGCTCTGTATGAGAGTGTTAGGTTGGACCCTAATATTCTCCAGGGTGCTCAGGAACATGGAGTGAGAGTCTTAGGACATGGGTGGGGACCTATAACAGGCTACGACCTGAATCGCTGTCTTGCCCAATATTAGCTGCACCTGAAGTATCTCTGATGCGTTATGTTGGGTTACCAGTCTGCAGGTGTGCACATCCTTTATGAATATGGAAACACCACCGCCTTTGGAGCTTCGGTCCAAGTTCTGGGGCCAAAAGGTGTGGAATGAGTTCTAGCCTGATAGTGCAGGGGTGCTTTCTGCTACCTTGAACCAGGTCTCTGTTACAGCACAAATGTCGATGTTCTGCATTTTAAGGAGTACTTCGAGCAAGTGCATTTTGAGAATTAGACTTATAGCATTGAGCAGCGTGACCTTCATATTGCAATTGTTTGTAGCTGTTATGGTGGTAATTTGGTCTTTGGAACACCACCTAAAAAAGGCACTATAGGGGTGGCAAGAGCCTTGGCTAGTATCCGGAAGCCCAGGGGTGACAATTGCAGGCCATCTCTGGTAAAGCATCGAGGTCTGTCAGTCATGTCATTCCAGGCATACAGATACTGAATCCCCTTAGAATGACACCAGAAACTTAGCCAGTTGTTGACATCAATCATTTTCTGCGTGTACTGTGGTATCATTCTAGGTGATGGTAGGATGCTGCTCAGGACTAGGGTCATACCTGCCTGGGCTACATAATCCGAGAGGTCCTCCATGTCTCTTTTCATGTAGTCCAGGGAGGTACGTCTCATGTCATTCAATATTCATTCAGTATTGAAGTTTTTAATTGCCCAAAGACACATAGATAGAATAACATTAAATTTCTGACAAAATGGTGTGGGGGGGGGGGTTAGGGCTAGGTGTTCCTGTATTACTGTTAAAATTACAAATCATGCAATAATATACCAATCTGGATTAGGCATTCCAAAAGTCTGAAGAACTTACTTTAGACACATGGGATGGAGATAAAGAATTTGTTACATTTCTCAAGGAAAAAGTGATGTTCTTCGTGTTTCACTGTTGCAGTCATCACATTTGGGTTATCTGCCTGCAGGTAGCCTTCAGCCGGCCTGAATACCAGAGTTTTTGGATTTCTGCATCGGATGCTGTCTCTTCCATGACGTCAGGTCGTCAGGGGTATAAAACATGCAGCTGATGCCATTACATGATGCCCGAAGCAAAAGCAGTTCGCAAGTGCTGGTTGGCTGACTACTGAAATTTTCATTTTCGAGTTTCAGACCCGAAGTCTTCAAAAAAGATAAGTACCCCATTGGGGATCCTTTTTCTTGCGCCAAGTGATGTCAGTAAAAGTTAACAATTGTCTTGCCTATGGAAAGCAAATACCTCACAGAGATTTTCATTCGTACTGCATCCCCTGTTTAGGCCCAGACCACGACGTCCCTCACTGTTGGTTTTGTGTCTTGTTCAACCCCTGAACTATTCATCGTCGGGCTATTTTTGCAGCCAATTACTTTCGTACTCAGTCTCAGTACTTCGAAATGGCTTCGTTGAGTCATTTGACTACCGATCTTCCGAAAAAACATAAGGATAAATACAGAGACAGACTGCATAGGTCCAAAACTGCCAATGACGCTTCCGTTAAGCTAGTCGCCAGTCCGCCGGTACTCAGTGAGGTGCGTTCGCAGGCCCTGATACCCCCTACTTCAGATTCGCAGGCCTCTACTGAGACCCTTTCGGAGTCCGGTATGCCGCAAGATGTTTCTTTGACTATGGAACCTGCGGATGTCTCTCCCTTGGATGGGTCCGGAGCCGCTGTGCAGGCACCGGCTTCTGAGGTTGTATTCAGGCCTACAGACATTCATTTAAACCGACGCCATCGTTTCCGTCCAGAAGTTCCGAATTCCTCAGGCCTAAAACTTGCACTACACCTAGAAAACCGACGACCAAACCGCGTGCTGAGGCCCATATGCCTCAAAAAACAAATGCTTAGAATGGCTGAAGACCTTATTACCTTCATTAGGGGAAGCCAGCCTTCCCCCTCTAAGATACCTAGAACTGAATTTTTTTCTGATTCTTCTGATCCGGAATCTGATTTTTCTGCTCCTTCTGATTACCAGGATTTGTCCTTATCTACTTATGAGGATTCTGATGCAGAGGATTCCATTCTCTCTGCTTCCCCTCCAGAAGATTTTTCTTTCGGTGAAACCTTGCATACTCTTAGGGAGCATTTCTGCTGGGAAAGCCAGGATTACTCTGAGTCCAAAAAGAGACTTGGGGAATTCTTACTCCTGCGTCAACACAGGCCTTTAGCCATACCTCCTGTTCTGGACATTGTAGATTATGCTTTCTTGGACTCCAGCTTTACCCCAGACACTTTACCTCCAGCTCCCAGAAAACCTGACATATACTACAGAGTACCTGACTCTCACAAGTTCCTCTTCAAGAATCCTTCAGCGGATCCAGAGACCATTTCCCAAGGAAGGCTACTGCTGCCAAAAATCCTACCCCTTCTGATAGAGATTCTAGAGCCTTAGACAGATGGGGTAAGAAGGTATACACTTTTGCTTTTTTGGCCATTAGGGCTTTAAATTGCCAGTTTCATATGTTAATGTATCAGCAGCATATTATGGGACTACTTAAACAGAAAATGATGTTGATTCCTGACTGTGCTGAACACAAAGAATTGCAAAATTTAATGCATTCTGCAGAATAAGTTGGTAAACATACTTTGCAATGTGGTTTTGAAGCTTTAGAAGCATCTTGCAGGGCTGCTGTCACTGGGTCTGTACTTAGAAGGCATGCTTGGCTTAAGGAACAAATCTTTCCAGATCATGTTAAAGCTAAATTAATGGATGCTCCCTTAAACCAAGATGCCTTTTTGGCAACAAAGCAGAAGTCATCCTCAAAAGGATGGAGGAAAAAGCTAAATCTATGCACACTGTTAAAGATTTCCTACAAGTACAGCCTCCCAGATTCAGTAGGCATCGGCCTGCAAAGAACTGGTCCTTTCCAGACTCTTCCAGGCCTTCTCAGTCCAAACCCAGGAACAGCAGACCACCTAGGTTACAGTCTCAGGCTATGCACAGACCTAAGCAGTGGGGGGCTCCCACTTCCAAAGCAGAGAGTAGTAAGCCACCCCCCTACGGAAAAATGGCACAATGACTTAACCTTAACCCTTCCAAGCCCTGCTCAACTACCTGCTCCCTTAGGAGGAAAGCTCGCCCTGCATGCAAAAAACTGGGAACTCATTACCCAGGACAAATGAGTTTTGAACATAGTTTCCCAAGGATACAGGTTCCACTTCCACACACTACCAACCCCAAATGGTTGGCCAGACCTACCCCCAAATCAGTGGGCGGAGGCCTAACAGCAGGTTGTCTCTCTTCTCAGTATCAGGGCTAGTCAACCTGTCCCAGCAGAGCAAAGGGTACAAGATTTGTATTCAAGACTTTTTTGGTACCCAGAAAAGACAACTCCTGGTGTCCTATCCTGGACCTGTCTATTCTCAACACCTTTCTGGTAGTTCCAAAATTCAAAATGCTAACTCTTCAACAGCTTCTTCCTATGCTAGCCAAGGATGCCTGGCTGGCAACCTTAGACATAAAGGAAGCTTACCTGCACATCCCAATAAGGGAATCTTGCAGGAAATACCTAAGCTTTAGAGCAGGCGCCATGCACTGTCAGTTCTCTGCACTTCCCTTTGACTTATCTACTGTGCTCATGGTATTCACACAGTGTCTTGCTCCTGCCATTGCTTTTTGCAGGCAGAGAAATATTCAGATTTACCCATACTTGGACGAGTGTCTGATTCAAGCAGAAAGCCAGGACTTGCTATTACAACACCTGACATTCGTAAAGTAACTTCTAACCTCACTAGGGTACACCATGAACGAAAAGAAATCTCACCTAGTACCTTGCCAACAGATTGTATTCCTGGGAGCAAGCTTTGACACATCTTCCTAGATGGCATTCCTCACTCCAGAGAAACAAGTTTATTTGACAACCTACTTTAAACTATTGGCCACAAAACCCCAGCTATCTGTAAGGAAAATACTGCAAGCCCTGGGGTTCATGGCCTCTTGCATTCTACTAATTCCATATGCAAGACTGCATATGAGGAAACTCCAATGGTATCTAAAAAGCCTATGGTGTCAAAATTCTCAGGACCTGGAAACAATGATTTCTATCATTCCTTGTATGAAGACAGAGTTCCTTTGGTGGGCAGAAGCCTGCTACCTCAACAAGGGACTCCCTTTCACTCTACCCCCTGCAGCCCAAACCCTAACAACAGACTATGCATGGAGGGCTCACATGGCAGGGCAGTGCATTCAGGGCAAATGGAACCCGAGACAGATGCACGTGCATATCAATCAGAAAGAATTGTTAGCTGTACAGAATGCTCTGACAGTCTTCAAAGACCGTATTCTTCCAGGATAACTATTGGTAAAGACAGACAACACCACAGTTATGTGGTACATAACCAAGCAGGGGGGAAACCACTCGTACCCTCTGTGCAGACTAGCCATGGCTCTGAGGAACACAGCCTTGAGCTACCAAGTACACCTACAAGCTCAGTTCCTGCCAGGCAAACTAAATTCACTGGCTGACGACTGAAGCAGAAATCTCATGGACCCGCACGAATTAAAACTAGAACCCAAAATATTCAACCTCTTGAGGAACAAATGGGGTCTCCAGAGGGTAGACCTGTTTGCCTCCCCTCAGAACTACCAATTGGACAAATTCTGCACAAGAACTCCCCACAATCAAACTTGGAAAGTGGATGCCCTGTCCTTTACCTGGGAAAGCCTCTCAGTTTATGCCTTTCCTCTCGAAGGTTCTACTAAAGATCAAACAGGACAAACCAAGGACAATACTGACTGCACCAGACTGGCCACGCCAGCATTGGTACCGTCTTGCACAGTATGACACTGCTGCAACCATGGCACCTACCTCAGACCCCATCCCTGCTGTCCCAGCAGGCGGGCCAGATTCTGCACCCTCAGCTTCAAACCCTGAACCTTGCAGCCTGGCTAATTCCTTGAGCTCTCCTCTAGAATCCCTCAGTAAGCAGGTGCTGGATGTCATTCTGGAGGCAAGGAGGCCTAGTACTAGAAAATCCTATGCTGAAAAGTGGAAAAGATACTGTTCCTGGAGCCAGGCTCAGGGAATGGGCACAACGGTGCCCAGCTTACCTCATATTCTACAGTACTTAACAGAAATGCTCCACAAGGGCCTATCCTTCTCGTCAATTAAAATTCATGCCTCTGCCATTTCAGCACATTGTAATACTGAGCTCACCCCTCTTCTCTCACCCCCTGCTAAAACAATTCCTTAGAGGGGCCATAAATTTAAGACCCCCCCCCCCCCAGGAGAGCTCCCACTCCAGCCTGTGACCTTAACTTTGTATTGCAAAAGCTCACTCCTCCCCCCTTTGAGCCAGCTGCAACAGCAAAGTTGAAATTCCTATCTTGGAAAACAGCCTTCCTTCTAGCCATCACTTCAGCAAGAAGAGTGTCTGAATAACAGGCTCTCATGGCAGTGGAACCCTTCATTATCTTCCATGCGGACAGGGATTCCCTCAGGACTAATCACTCCTTTATGCCCAAGGTGGTGTCTAGTGCGGCCCTAAATCAGTCCATTCATTTGCCTACTTTTTTCCCTAATCCACAAAACAAAGGGGAATGAATACTACACTCTCTGGATGTGCACAGACAACTTAGATTTTATTTTGACAGGACTAAGCCTCTCATAAAATCTGAACAGCTGCCACATAGCTTTGCTGCAGGGGCAGAGCGGAAGGCCATTTCAAAGCAAACCATTTCCATATGGATAGCCCATTGATTTCATTTCTGCTACAAGCACCATGGAAAACATACCCCACAGGGGATACATTCCACCAGGGCTGCATCTACCTCTGCGGCTTTTCTCAGAGGAGTCCCTACCAGGGACATCTTAGAAGCTGCTACCTGGAGCTCTGTACATGCCTTCACCATGCATTACCACATGCCTATTTTTTCTAAATCCAGAGCTGGATTTGCCACTACAGTCTTGCAAGGCTTAATAGCTGGCCCTAATGATCTTTAACTTCCTCCTCCCTTCCTTAGCTTTGGGAATCAACCCAGATGTGAAACACGAAGAACATAGTACAGTTGTGTACACTTACCTTAAATGTAGATGTTCGAGTGTATTCACTGTTGCAGTCCTGGTTACCCTCCCTCCAGCGCCCTGACTTCTCTTGACTCTACCTTTCCTTCTTGTTTGGTATATTTATTTTTTCTGGTGTATTTGCTTTTTGATGGGTGTTCCATACCATATAATTGCTTCCTATTGTGGAGGCACCTGACATCTGAGGCAAGAAAAACGTATGTAATGGCGTCGGCTGCGTGTTTTATACCCCTGACGACCTGACATCATGGAAGAAGAGACAGCATCTGACGCAGAAATCCGAAGACTCTGGTATTCAGGCCGGCTGAGGGCTACCTGCAGGCAGATAACCCAAATGTGATGACTGCAACAGTGAATACACTCAAACATCTACATTTATGGTAAGTGTACACAACTGTACTTTCTTGATGACCATGTGGCATGAACACATAAATGAACTTATGAACTTGTTTATCTATAGATATATATATGTGTGAACATAAATTTTTATATATATATATATATATATATATATATATATATATATATATATATGTATACAAACGCATATGCTAACATACACAGTTGTCATTGCAGCTGAACCATCTTGTTGAAAGTGGGAGTGGATTCATACACATTTGCTTGGATAATTTTGGGTAAAAGTGACTGTTTTTAATGGTTAAAGTAATAATAAATGAGTTTCTTTATATCTAAAATCCTCCATTTCTTGAGTTGTGAAGAAACATAGTCTTCCTATTTGTAGTTATGTAACTGTATCAATAAATGTTTTATGGGGACACTAGAGATGGGCAACAGAATGCAAAATCATTATTAAAGTGTTAAGGTTAAGATACCGGTTTTGTATTTAGTATATGATACTATTTGTCTTGTTGCAGTATATTTTAAATAAGTACACTGTATCCTTTTCAGTGCTAACGTTTTTCAGAACTAAATGGAGAGCACAAAACTTTTTTCTCCAGTTTCACTTTTACTTCTCTTTTAACTACTAAAAGTAAAGAGTGATATTTGTCATTATGATCACTGCCGTAGTAGCCTTTGCCATATGGGTTATATCCTGCAAAAGATAAAAGAGAAGTCCAGCTTACAAAGCTTTCAGGGTACTTTCCATGTACTCAAACCATTAGAAAACTCAAGATGAGATGACTTTGAAGAGTGGTTTGAGTGCTAAGGCCTTCAGAGTTTTTCTGCTGCTGAAGAGAGCTCCTCTTGTGGGCTTTCAAGGATCAACGGTTAGCTAACGCTTTCCATTGGTAGGCAGAAAAGTTCCCTTTTAGAGAAAACCTTCAACATTTATTTCCTTTTTAATGACAGAAACTGAACTTTTGCTGTGAAAATAGTAATATTAGCTAGGAAAATGTTTTTTATTGACTGTCACCTAACTTTTAGTAACTTTAAAATAGGCGTTTTACTTTTGTGGGGAAAAAAGTTGTTTAAAAATACCTTTCTGGAGAAATATTATATTATTTTGCTTTTGTGGGCTGAGGTATGTGTTTAAAGTGCATGTTCCTTAATTTTTGGTGGAGAATGTTGCTTTTTTTACTATTTACCTGTTTTACAGACAACTGCTGCCAGGCATCTGTGGAAACTGGGAATCCTTTTCAGATCATCATGGAACAACCTGTCAGTTCCTCAGTTTTTCCTTTTCCTAGCCACAGAAAGAATAAAATTAATAAACAGTCTTTGCCACCACAGCAGGCTGCTAAAGTGCAGATGGGTGACTGCTATGGCCATTTCTGCTTTCTTAGACGATTCATCTTTCTTCCTTGGCTCTCTCTGGTGTAGTCCCTACAGCCACCATAGCCCAAGAGTTAGACATGCCCTCTGTGACTGTTGGAGTGCCATTGACAGGCACGAGAGAGACACTTTTGTTAGTGGTTTTAGATGGGCAGAAATTTCTCCTCTGCCTAGCCAGAATGCTATTCCTAACCCTAGGGAAGCTTTTCCTTGCAAAATGCATCTGCATCTTCAGAACTTCCTGTCAAAAGGGGCAAAAACTTAGACATATTTCTTCTTCTTCTGTCACTTTGTACAGGAGTGATTTATTGGGCTTAGCTCAAGATTTAGTTCAGGTTGTTGACCCATCCACTTAGCTGTTTCTGGTACAAGAAAAGCAAGTTATTTTCTTAAAAGATTCCTGTTTTTTTAACTACAAAATGATTGTGAATGGACAGATTGTATTTTATCTCCTGAAGTTTCTGATTTAGATTCTGATGAGAGTGTTGTTTCTGCCAGACCCTTTCAATGATTATCTTACTCTGAAACTATTTGCAGAATGAATCAGTTGTTTCATTAGTAGCATAATAACATTATACTGCCCCTGAAGAAGCATTATGATTTATTACAATGGATTTTCCAGAACCTGCTCCAGTTCCTCCTGTTTTTTCAACTTTGGAGGATATAACCTCCTGGCAGCCTATAACCTGCCTGACAGCCAGCCAGCTGCCCCCAAGAAAGCAGTTAGATTGTATGAAATTTCTGTCTTGTAAGTTTTTATGCACTCATCCGAGATCTGACCAGCAGGTATTGCTAGTAAACACAGCTGCTGATGAACACATCTGGTTAATATCAACCCCTCTGCTTCTGACAAGGGTGGAAAAGCTTTTGATAAATTTGTGGGAAAGTGTATTCTTCTGCAACACTTACTTTTAGAATTCTCAACTTTCAAGCTCAATGAGTTAGTTTTTTTTTTGCCTCTTTTGAAAACATGAATTTTATGGCATCCATTTCTTCTGAGGAAAAAAATGCTTTTTGTAACCTTATTGTTTCAGTGTGTTGAGTGGCTACCCACTGTTTGAAATGTGTATGTGACACTCATGTTGCCAATTACAGGGATTTTGTCACTGGAACTGTTATGAGGAGGTTTGCTTTGTTGCATTCTCAAAACCTTCCAGAAGGTATAAAAGCTGACATTTTGAATTCTCTCTTGGGCAGATAATTAGCTTTTGGACCAGCTGCTGCAGTGGTCATTTAAAAAAATGCGATGAGGGAGGTAAACTGAGTCAAGGAATCTCTCAAATTTTCAGCCTTCCTTCTCCAAGTTTGCCAAGGGGTTTAATTATTTCCCTTCCATCTTTTTTCCAAAAGCAAAATAAACAAACCCAGCAAGCTGTTGATAAGCAAACATTTAAAAAATGCTGTCAGGGAGGTACAAAAAGAAAGGATAACCCCCCCCCCCCCAAGAGCAAAAGACAGCATAATAAAAAAAGCACTGTCAGGGAGGTTCCAAAAAGAAAGGAGGACCCCCCTCCCAAGAACTAAAGACAATATAATAAGTCTGAGTGACTTTTTACAAAACTCCCTTCCCCTTCCCACCTTGGCAATCCCTTAATCAATTCAGAAAGTCTGAATCTCCATTTCTGTCTTTGGCAACAGAGAGTTTAAGACAGATTTGTTCTGAAAGACAGTGGGAGTCTCTCCCTCCTTTTTGAAGGATTCCCCCTCATCTGCTAGACCAGAGTTGGGTTATAGGTGTGCACTAGACTAATGGCCCTGGAGCCTGTACAAGCCTAGCTCATAGGATTACCCTGGCATAGTGCCATCCGACCTTATTTCCCAGTGCCTCTGTCAAGTAGAGCCACTGGAGTGATCCCCGGGGTGAATTTTCTATTTCCCATCCACTCATCAAGATGTCTCTTGAAGATGGCCAGTGAGGGGCTCCACTTGACATGTATGGGCAGTCTCTGGTTTATGAACCTGTCCCTCCTGCTTGTTCTGTTGATTGTGGTAATGAGGTTGAGGTGTTTGGAGCGTGTAATGTGGAGGGATTGGGATTTCTTTAGCTGTAGCATTTCTAACAGAGCTAGGTCAGACATGGCTTTGTAAGTCAAGCAGAGATCGCCTCTAAGTAGGCGATATGAGACAGAGAATAGTTGGAGTTTTTTTGAGTCGATCCATATAGGACAAGTGTTTAAGGCCTAGGATCCTCGTTGTGAGGTACTTTTGCAGCCTCTCCAGTTGCTGCAGGTGTCTAGTGAGGTACATGCCAAATGGGGCATTGTACTCGACTGGCCGAATGAGGGAAGAGTAGAGGGAGACAGTGATTTCTTTCTTCCTGGATGCAAAGCCCTTAGTAATGAGATGTGCTACATAGAAGGATTTTCTGACCACAGTGGCAATGTGGTGGTCAAAAGAGAAGTTGCTGTCAACCTGTGTTCCCAGATATCTTATGATGCCTTCTGTGTTCAGTGGACTACCATTGATGTGGTAATTCATGGGAATCGGCTTTTTCCCAAAGGGTATGACGACACATTTTTTGGCATTTAGCTTAAGGCCATGGTTCTGACACCAGTCCTTGGTCTCAGTGAGGCCTTTCTGTAGGATGCCAACATCACTTGGGGAGTTAATTATGGCTCTCAAATTGCAATCGTCTGCAAACTTTGTCAGACAGAGTCCACTCATGTTGGCCTGGACTTCAGAGCAGTAGATACCAAACAGGAGAGGACCCAGGAACAGAATCCTGTGGGACTCCACTCGTGACTGGTTGACAGTTTGACTTGGAGTCAGCTACTTTCACACTGTGGGTTCTATCTGTGAGCCAGTTTGCACTCCACCTAGTGATATAGGGGTTGATGCCTAGCTTAGTGAGTTTTTCTATGATTCCTGAGTGGGGAATAGTATCAAAGGCCTTGGCCAGATCAAGGTAAGCTGCATGAACCACCTTGCCTTCATCCACAGCTCTGGTGACTGACTCAAAGAAGTTGACCAGGTTGAGGAGGCATGATCTACCCTTCACAAAACCAAACTGTGTGGGATCCCGATTTAGAGATTCCCTATATCCTTGTTTATTAGGTCCATGATGATGCATTCCATAGCTTTGCATATCAGACTTGTCAGGCTAATGGGGTGATAGTTCCCAGGGTCTGTAGTCGCTGCTCCTTTATGGAAAGGGATGACAGTAGCAGTGTGCCATTCAGTAGGGACAAAGCCTGAGGTGAGGCTGTGATTGAACAGGGCACACAGGTGACGTGCCAGTTTACTCTGTAGTTCATGTAGAGCACAGCCAGGGGCATTGTCAGCTCCCGTAGAAGTTGTATTCTTGGTCTTGGACAGTGCTGTTTTAACCTGTGCATCAGTAATACTGGATGCCTGGAAATCTACTGGTATTGTGATTGGTCCTTTGGGAGGGGGAGGGGTAAAGTTGGCACTGAATCTGTCGGCCAGTATATTGGCAATATCTGTTGGTTCGGTATAGTAGGTCCCATTGGGCAACAGCACTGATTAAATCTGGGTGTTGCCGTGGAGATTCTTTGCATAACCATAGAAAGCCTTGTGGTTGTCTTTACTATCTGCTGCAATTCTGTTTTCATAGCTAGCTTTAGAAGATTTGATGAGGGATCTCAACTTTTGGTTAAGGTTGATAAGTTGATAAGAGAGTTTTTCCCATTCTTGGTACTTCACCTTATTTCTCATCAATTTCCTCCTTTTGTTGTAGAGTTTGTTTATGGCAGGGGACCACCAGATTGGCTTCCTTTTTTGGAGGAGAGCGTCTTGGTTCTATTGGGTATGGCGAGATCCATGCATTTGTGTACGTATTAGTACAGGGCATTACTGTATGATTATGTGGTCATGCAGCTGTTCTCCAATTGCATGGGTGCTGTGAAGTTAGCCACGTCTGTTTTTAGGAGCCCAAAGTTAGTTTTGGAGAAGTTTTTCATGGTAGGGGGTGGGAGCGATGTGGATTTCCAAGGTGATTAGTTTGTGATCGGATCTAGTTGACTATTGGTATAGAGCAACGGTCACCCATGTAATAGTAATGACCAGGTCAAGGATGTTGCTATCTCTAGTGGGGGTAAGAACGAGCTGGTCCAGGGCATTGGTATTAATGAATTCCCAGAAACTTTGCGCAAGTGTATTGGTACATGAGTAGTTTTCCCAGTTAATGGAGGGGTAGTTGAAGTCGCCCAATATGAGAGTGTTAGATTGGACCCTAATATTCTCCAGGGTGCTTAGGAACGTGGAGTTGAGTCTTGGGTCATGGTTGGGGACCTATAGCAGGCTACGACCTGAATCGTTGTCTTACCCAGTCTCAGCTGCACCTGAAGTATCTCTGATGCGTTATGTTGGGCTTCCAGTCTGGAGATGTGCACATCCTTTATGAATATGGAAACAGCACCACCTTTGGAGCTTTAGTCCCAGTTCTGGGGCCGAATGGTTTGGAATGAGTTATAGCCTGGTAGTGCATGGATGCTTTCTGCTGCATTGGACCAGATATCTGTTACAGCATAAATATCAATGTTCTCCATTTTAATGAGTGCTTTGAGTGAGTGCATTTTGAGATTTAGACTTCTAGCATTGCGCAGCATGACTCTTTGATTGCATTTGTTTGTAGCTGTTACTGTGGTGATTTGGTCTTTGGAACACCACCTAAAAAAGGCACTATAGGGGTGGCAGGAGTCTTGGCCAGTATCCAGAAGCCTAGGGGTGACCGATGCAGGCCATCTCTAGCAAAGCATCGAGATCTGTCAGTCATGTCATCCCAGGCAGACTGATACTGGATCCCCTTAGAATGACATGAGAAACTTAGCCAATTGTTGAAATCAATAATTTTCTGCTTGTACTGTGGTATCATTCTGGGTGATGGTAGCAGGCTGCTCAGGTCTAGGGTCATACCCACCTGGACTGAATAATCCGAGAGCTCCTCCTCCTCCTTTTTTCCCACCTGTCATTAAGCATTTTCTATCTCGGGGTGATAGAAACAGTCCCTCCTCCTCAATCTGGACAATGGTTCTTATCAAGAATACTTCTGATGCCAAATAAAGAAGATTTTTGGAGAACATTTCTGTACCTTTCTTTTCTAAACCTGTTTTTGATAGTGTCCAAGTTCAAAGTGTTATCTCTAACAAGTATTACCCATTTGAGTTTTCTGGTGGCTTTAGATTTAAACTATGCCTATTATCACATCCCAGTAGATCCAGATTTTATATGTTTTGTAAGGTTTTTCTGTTTCTGGATCACATTGTTCATTATCTGCATTACCCTTTGGGCTATCTACTGCTCCAAGGGTATTCACAAAGCATTTCTCTTGTTTGATAACCTCCTGCAGACTGCAGTGTATTCACATTTTTCCCTGTTTAGATAACTTGCTTATCTTTGCAGAGTCTTTTCAAAGTGTCAGGAGTTTCTCACTAGGGTGAGGGATCTTCTACAAAGGTTCCAGGAGAACATACAGTAGTCTTGCTTAACTCTTTCTCATATGATTACTTTCTAGAGGTGTCTTGTAGATACCTCAGTTCAAAGAACTTTTCTTCTGCAGGAAAAAAATAGATTCATATATAGAACTATTCTTGAGTTTTTCCTCTCAGGACTATTGTGTCACCCAGGGAATTTCTCAGGATTCTGAGTCTCTTAGCTTCTGTGATTCTAATGATTCTTTAAGCAAGACTGTGCATGAGAAAAATCCAGTGGCACCTGAAATCTCTGCGGTCCCAATAATCAGCATCCCCTGTCATTCCAGGTTTCGGAAAAAGGAGATTGTTTTGATGGAGAGACTAAATGCATCGAAATCCAGATCTGCCATTTATTTTTCCAGCTTCTAGCATGGTCTGTAACTACAGACTTTTATTTTTATTTTATTTTGTTTATTTGCATTTGTTTACCAGGATAGTCTGGCTGGGCAGCAAAGCCCCTTTTCAGTTCCTGTGAGAAAAGCTCCAGTACAAAAACAAAAAAGTTATAAATAGTTACAATAAAACATATTCGGAAATTTAGGGACTGTTGAGACGTGGGTGTGAGATTCAAACTGCTGTATCCAGTTGTCTTTAAGGTATTCTTCCCTGGAAGGGCAAAACAGTTTTTTGATGATGTGCATGCAAAGGAGGAAATACAAAAGTTTGTTCAACAAAATATGAGCTGTGAAACAGAAGGAGATTCTGCTTCTTGTTCTTCTCGTAAGAAAGACCACAGAGAGACTACTAAAAGATTTCAATGGAAAATGTTGAAGAGAAGGAAGGGAGCAGGAGAGTTGACTAGAAGAATCGAGAGTACTTTGGAAATGAAGCAGAGACCAGGTTTGGGCAATGAAGAAGAAGAATATGAAAACCAGTAACTCAGTGAGGAATTACAATGCGATAATTATACTTGTGAAATTTGACAGAATAAGAAAATCTGGAAATATTTTTACTTTTTCAAAATTTCTTGGATTTGTGGGGGACTCTAAAGTATATACCCTGCTATATGTCAGTGTTCGTAAAAATGTTTTTGAGAGGGGAAGAGAGGGGAGAAAACATACCCAATAACTGTTTCAGATCATATGCCAATAATAACTAAAATAAAAATGCAAGGTAATGATATAGAACTGAGGCACTGGCACTTTCCCATCTATTGGCTGAAAAGAGAGGAAGTTAAGGAATAGGTTTTGGAATTAATTCAGGAGCTACTAGTGACGATAGGAAATTTCTTCTGAAAATATAGCTAGGGAGTGGGATAAAATTAAAGTGGAGTTTAAAACTAGGGTAGAAATAAAGTAAAGTGAGATATGGCAAAGAAGTAAGAAGAATTATTTAGAGGGCCTGACAAATGTTAAGGTATTGCAAAGTAAGTGCACTCTCTCAGAACAAGAAAAGGAGCAACTGCAGAATGCTAAACAGAAAATAAGGGATTTCTTCAATAATATACATGAGTTTAGAATGATTGCTGTTAAGTAACTGTTTTTTTTTTTTTTGATAATTCTAGAGCACAAAATCTGTTAGCACAGTGACTCAGGCAACAGAAAGTGGAAAGGGCGGTCACCAAGCTTAGGGAGCCTATAACAGGGAAGATAACAAGAGACCCTGTAGAAGTATTAGACATATTTCAAAAATGTTATGAAAATTTGTATAAAGCAGAGAAATATGTAAATCAAGAAACATCTGCTTTTCCCAGTTAGGGGTCGCCACAGCGGAACTCCGGTCCGCTAATGTTTGGCAGTAGATTTTTACGTGCTGGCTTGCCGGGCCTACTGCACAACCTTCAATGAAGGAACGCCCATTCACTCATGAAGACACACAGAAGACGCTCTAACTGAGAATGGAATGTGCAACGTCTAACTGTGAGGCGACAATGCTACCGCAGCACCACCACCACAGTTAAATCAAAAAACAGTACAAATTGACATTTTTATGGAAAAATGAAATATGCCAAAGTTAGAGGTATATGTATATATATATATATATATATATATATACACATATATATATATATATATATATATATAAACAATCTACAGGAAAGTCCCCAGGAATAGATGGTATTCCTCTGGAATTTTGGCAGCTAGGAGGGAAAAAAACTGATAAAGATCTGGAAGGTTTTGTCTAACAGTATTTTAAGAGGAGGAGAAGTGCCAGCATCCTGAAAGAAGGTGGTGGTTAACTGTAATACCTAAAGAAGGTAAAGATTCATAGGATCCATCTCCATAGAGGCCCATTTCAATACTAAACCATAATTGTAAAGTGTTTCTGTCTATAATGGCTAAAAGAATGGCAAAAGTGATACCAAAATTGATAGATATGGATCAGTGTGGTTTTGTGGTGGGGAGGCAAACATTTGACAGTATTAACAGAACTTTGATGATCTAGAAGGAAGCAGAATATAAGAAAATACAACGGTTATTGGTGGTTTTTGATGCAGAGAAAGCATTTGACAGAACAGACTGGGACTTCATGAACAGGCCCTGATACAATTATATATATATATATATATATATATATATATATATATATATATATATATAGGATCGGAGGTGAAAATTATAATGGGTGGAGGTCCTCTCTGATAACTTCTGCTTGAGTAGAGAAATCTGGCAGGGTTTTCCACTTTCCATTTTGTTGTTTGCATTATATTTAGAGCCATTGGCATAGAAAATAAGGGACTCAGAAATTCAAGGATATATTTGGTATGGTAGTCAGGAAAAGCTGTCTCTATGTGCAGATTATATTATTTTATACATGACAACCTCATCCAACCACTACCTTTCTTTCCACTCCATTAACTACCTTGATTATAGCAAGCTCAGATGCTCATAAGCCTAGTACTTATTATACAGCAGGAACTTCTTATTGTAACATTTGTTAATGTCTGTTATGTACTTCACAGACAAAGATTCTAGTTGTCTACTGATGTACTATGTTCTTCATCTGTAAATATGTTGTAAGTAATTGCTATGTTAAATTGTTAATCGCTATGTAATCCAATGTAACTACTGTCTGTTTATTTTAACTATGGAGCTTTTCTCCACGGGCCTCCGCTGAAAATGGACCTACGTCCAGTCGGACACTCCCGGGTAACAAATGTAAATAAATAAATAAATAAATAAATAAAAATAATAAATAATAAAACCAGAAAGGGATATTACAGTGTTGTGGAATATTTTAAGGCAGCTTGAAATCTTCTTGGGTACAAAATTAATGAATCTAAAACAAAGGCAATATCGGTAAATTATGTACCCATGCACAAATTGGTCCAACAATATTCATATTTACGGGGACATGATAAAATGAAGTATTTAGGAGTATGGATTAGAAATGACTCTGTTATGGCAGCTAAGTGGGAAGGGACTAAACAGAAGATAATACAAAAACTGAGATACTAGAAGCTTTGTTATATGGCTATGGATACTAAGATACAAGCAATTAAAATGTTTTTACTCCCTTTAGTCTTATACACAGGCCAGGCATATTTTTATCAATCAGAGGAGAAGCTGTGGATAGCAATTAAAAAGAGTTGAAGGATTTTATGTGGGAAGGAAAGACAGCAAGGGTCAAGTGGGATTACTGATTCTTCCAATAGAACAAGGCAGACTTGGATTATCCAATTTGACGGGGTATTTTAGAGCAACATAGTTAAGGCACTTATACATAGCACAAGCAGAAAACTATAATTCAAAGTGGCAAGGAATGATGTTGATTGGGGGGGGGGGGGCTCAAGAAGTAAGGAGAGACTGGGATTTTGGATGCAGACTCTTAAGGAGAACAACAAAATCATAGAGTATTGTATTCATAAAATAGCACGGGGTATTCTAAGAACTAAACCAGCGTGAGAATGTAGAAAAGAGATTCTGACGATATTGATTGTGCTTAGGGATACAGATAATAGACAAGAGGGGGCTGGAATTTATTGGAGGAAACTGGCAAAGGAACCAAAGTATTGGGAGCAAATAACTACAAAGGGAAAGGTAATAGAATGAGAAGAGGCCAAGGATTTATTTGGACTGCAGGTTAGAGATTGCCTTCCCTATCAAGGACTGATATCAGCATAGAGGCGAAGAAAAAGAATTGGGGGGGGCTCTTAAATGAAAGACCATCACTGGTAGAGTTTTTAATCGAATCTAGAACAAAAGCTGCCATTTAAAAATGAATAATTAGTACAGCATATAAAATATTGCATGGTACTTATAAGAATCAGTCAGAGGAGCTTAGAAAGGATTGGGAAGAGCGATTGGATAAGCAGTTCACAAAGAGACAATGGGGATATATGTATGTCTCCCAAATATGCAACAAAGTTTAGAAGATTTAGGATCTTTGCCTGGAAGTGTTTACATAGGTATTTTTATACCCCACGTAGACTCCAATTAATTTTTCCTTAGGTGGAAAACAAATGTTGGAGGTGTGATGGGCAAGAAAGAGGTGGCTGGGAACATGTTTTCCAGGAGTATAATGAGCTGGTAGACATTAGGGATTCCCTGCGAACCACTCTGTTGGAGATGATGGGTAACCAGATTAGATTGACTTGGGAGATCATTTTTTTTTTTGTGCTATTATACAGAATCGGAATTACCTACACAATAGTAAAGCCTTGCTTAGTCTAATTATGGTGGCTGCCAAAAAAATTATTATTAGAAAATGGAAATCAAAATCTAGACCAACTTTACTAGAAGTAGTGAATAACAACTGGAATTGGGATCTTTAGAAAAGGGATGGAGCAAACTACATAGAAAAAAATGGTAACTGTGGGAACCGTATATGCAGAGAAGGAACGAGGTTTAAGAGGCAGGATTTGAATGAGCCATATAATGCTTAACTGACGACTGGATAGAATATAAATGATGTATAATGTTACATATTTGAAAGTTACTGTAATGCACACATACTATACAAATATATTTAAAAATAATGAAAGTAGCATAAAAAGTAAGGAAGTATAGAAGCAGTGTTAGAGTATAATACAGTCATGAAATATATTGACGTAAAATGAAGAAGATTTTAAAGATAAGCAACAGGTGAAAATTATATAAAAAAGATGTTCATCGTGCATACAGCTGCAGTCATAACAGATGGGTTCTCCTGCCGTCAGGCGGGTCCTCGGTCTGCCGAATTCCAAAGTCTAGGTCCGGCGTTGGTTGTCGTCGCTTCTTCCCTGACGTCAGTGCGACAGGGGTATAAAAGAACCAGCTGACGCCATGTTCTTCAGTCTTTCTTGCCGCGCGGTGCCCGAAGCAGAAGCAGTTCGCAAGTGCCGGTCGGCCAGCTCCTGAGATTACGAAAAATTTGGAAAACCGAAGTCTTCTTAAAAGCTAAGTACCCCACTGGGGAAACTTTTCTTGCCTCAGACCGATGTCAGACAAAGTTAATAATTGTATTTCTTGTGGGAAGCAAATACCGCATAAGGATTTCCATTCCCTCTGTATACCTTGTTTAGGCCCAGACCACGACGTCTCGGTCTGTCACTGTTGTGCTACATTCAACAAACGAACTATTAAGCGTTGGGCGGAGTTCGCCCAGCTTTTTTTTGGGAAAGCATTTAACTATACCATGTCGTTGGATACTCCGACACCGGTTTTGTCTAAAAAACGCAAAGACAAGGACCGACACTCGAGGTCCGCGGCCTCTACCGACACCACGCCAAAGCCGACTACACATGGTCCGGTTCTCAGTGAGGCGCCTACGCAGCCCCTGACTACCGACGACACATCTTTGGCAGTGTCCCCTGTACCCGAGGTGGCAGGCTCCTCGGCCCACACCCCGACTACAGATACCGAAGCCACTCTTGGCGTTGAAACACAGAATGTGGACAGGTCCACCTCCACTCAAGGTGTCTTCAGACCTTCCTCTTCTTTCTCCATCAAGGCTTTCACCAAGTCTAAAGCAATCATGCACCCTAAGAGACCAGTTACACAGGGCCCATCTCCAGGCCCCATGCCTAAGAGACAGATGCTTAAAATGGCTGAGGATTTAATTACTCTAATCAGAGGTTCTCAGCCAACTCCGGACAAAAGGCCCAGAGTGGAGGAAGATTCCCCCTCCTCTGATCAGGGATCCATTATTTCAGAACACTCTGATGATCAGGAACAGGCTTACTCCCCTTTTGAAGACTCTGATGCAGAGGAGTCTATTCCTTCTGTATCCCCTCCTGAGGATTTCTCATTTGGGGAAAATTTGCATACCTTAAGGGAACACTTCCACTGGGAAGGCCAGGATTATTCAGATTCCAAGAAAAGGCTCAGGGAATTTCTTTTGTTACCCCAGCACAGGCCTCAGGCTATACCTCCTGTCTTGAACATCCTAGATGATGTTTACTCGGAGGCCTGCCTTAACCTGGACTCTCTACCTCCAGCTCCAGTTAAGCCTGACAGGTACTACAGGGTTCCTGACTCACACCAATTTCTTTACAAAAGCCATGCTGCTGACCTAGAAACCATCTCACAGGGACCCAAGGGAGTTGAGGCTTCCATTGCCAAAAATCCATTGCCTTCCGAGAGAGATTCCAGATCCTTAGAAAGGTGGGGAAAAAAGGTATATACCTCGGCTACCTTAACCATGAGGGCCTTAAACTGTCAGTTTCATATGCTAAAATACCAACAGTTTCTGTTATCTCAATTGAAAAGTAAAATGTCACAACCTGAACAACCAGACTTGAAGGAGTTGCAGGATTTGATGCATAGTGCAGAACAAGTGGGTAAACATACTTTACAATGTGGTTTTGATACTCTAGAGGCCTCATGTAGAGCTGCTGTTACAGGCTCAGTCATACGCAGGCATGCTTGGCTCAAGGAACAAACCTTGCCTGATCATGTCAAAGCTAAATTACTAGGCGCCCCTCTTCAAAAGGATGTACTATTTGGGGCAAATGCTGAGGAAGTATTACGAAAAATGGAGGAAAAAGCTAAATCAATGCAAACTGTGAAAGAATTTCTGCAGGTTCAACCACCACGTTTTAGTAGAAATTGGCCTTCCAAAAACTGGTCCTTTCCTGCCACGGACAGACCCCAAAGAGGCAGATACAGGCGCCCGAGGGGCAGAGGACAACCACAAGGATTGTACAGAGGCAGACAATGTCAAGCTCCTACACCAAGAGGTGGTGAGGACAACTCACAATCTTTCAGAAAGCAAACCCAATGACTTTCCCCTTTGCAGGCCAACCAGGTCTCAAATGGCAGCCCCCTTAGGAGGAAAGCTGGCACTATTCTCAAAAAATTG
The DNA here is from genome assembly GCF_019279795.1 of Protopterus annectens. NCBI lineage: Eukaryota > Metazoa > Chordata > Ceratodontiformes > Protopteridae > Protopterus > Protopterus annectens. Next base: position 1,970,898,620 of record NC_056735.1, on the reverse strand, counting down.
GCATGTTGTTACAAAGGACAAATGGATCCTGGACATTATAAACAGAGGCTACAAATTCCACTTTCATACCCTTCCAAAAATGAGAGGCATGCCAAAACTGCCACATAATCAAAGGGCAGAGGCACAAAAGCAAATTTCAGATCTTATAAACATGAAAGCTATTCAAGAGGTACCTACACACGAACAAGGTCAAGGTTTTTATTCCAGGCTATTTCTGGTGCCAAGGAAGGGAAAAGATTGGAGACCTATTTTGGATCTTTCCATCCTAAACACATTCCTACTCGTACCAAAATTCAAGATGCTCACTCTACAGCAACTTCTTCCCATGCTGGGCAAGGAGTCTTGGCTGGTAACATTGGACCTCAAGGAGGCATACCTGCATGTCCCAATCAGACAAAATTGCAGAAGATACCTCAGATTTCTTGCAGGTTCAACCCATTATCAATTCTCTGCATTGCCCTTTGGCTTATCTACTGCGCCCAGAGTATTCACAAAATGCCTGGCATCAGTAATTGCCTACTGCAGACTTCAAGGGATACAAATATACCCTTATTTGGACGACTGCCTGATCCAAGCGGACAGCAAGCACATTCTTCTGAAACATCTGGCTTATGTAATAATGTTATTAAACTCTCTGGGATACACAGTCAACAAAGAGAAATCAAGGCTAATACCCTCTCGAAATATAATTTTCCTGGGTGCCAATTTGGACAAAAACACCCAGATGGCCTACCTCACGCCAGAGAAGCAGGGGCAACTAATTCAATACTTCAAAACACTGGCAAATTGCACCAGGCTGGCTGCAAGGAAAATCCTGCAGGCTCTGGGATTCATGGCATCTTGCATCTTGCTAATCCCATGTGCAAAGCTGCATATAAGAAAACTACAATGGTGCCTAAAAAACATATGGTCTCAACGCAGCCACAGCTTGGAAACAATAATACCACTACTTCCATGTCTGCAAAAGGAATTTCTGTGGTGGGCTCAAGCATGTCAAGCAAACACAGTTCTTCCATTCAGCAAGCCTCAAGCAAATCAAGTCATCACAACAGACGCCTCGGACTATGCCTGGGGGGCGCACATGACAGACCGGTGCATTCAGGGCAAATGGTCCCAAAAAGAAAAGCACCTTCACATCAATCAAAAAGAAATGCTAGCAGTAATAAATGCTATTATAGCTTTCAAGGACCTTCTACAACCAGGTCAACTATTGATAAGAACAGACAACACCACAGTTATGTGGTACATAAACAAGCAGGGAGGAACACATTCCTATCCCCTATGCAGACTGGCCATATCACTTTGGAACATGGCCATGGACTTACAAATGGAACTACAAGCACAGTACTTGCCAGGCAAGGAAAACACGCTGGCAGACAACCTAAGCAGGAATATGACAGATCCACACGAATGGATGTTGCATCCAAAAGTTTTTACAGAAATAATCCAAGAATGGGGAAGGCCAGACATAGATCTCTTTGCCTCCCACAAAAATCATCAATTGACAAAATTCTGCTCGAGGACCTTCCACCCAAAGGCCTGGAGAGTGGGCGCTCTCTCTTTCAGCTGGACATCAATGACAGTTTATGCCTTCCGCCTCTTCCTCTGCTGCCCAAAGTCCTATTGAAGACCAGAGCAGACAGACCAAAGATGATCCTCATTGCTCCGGACTGGCCAAGGCAACACTGGTACCCACTCCTGAGGAGCCTGACTCATTCCCCTCCATGGACCCTGCCTCTAATGCCTCTTCTTCTGACTCAGCACAGCTTCAAAACTCTTCACAGTCAGCTAAAGACACTCAATCTAGCCGCATGGAAGATTCCTTAGCATCACAGCAGGCCCTACTCTCCAAGGAGGTGCAGGATGTCATTTTGGAGGCCAGAAGGCCATCAACTAGAAAAGCTTACTCCACAAAATGGAAACGTTTTTGTGTCTGGAATGAGAAAAAGGGCCAGAACCCTGGAAAACTGAATTTACCTCAAATACTACAATATTTGGCTGAACTACTAAGCAGTGGACTTTCGTTCTCCTCCATCAAAATCCAGGCCTCAGCCCTTTCTGCAGAATGCAACACTGATCCTCCTTTATTCTCTCACCATCTTTTGAGACAGTTCCTCAGAGGGACTAAGAATTTAAGACCTCCAAGGAAACAACCAATACCTGCTTAGGATCTAAATTTCATTCTGGAAAAACTGACTTTGCCTCCTTTTGAGCCAGCTGCTTCATCAGATTTGCAATATTTGTCCTGGAAAACAGCTTTCCTTCTGGCTATCACTTCAGCTCGTAGAGTTTCAGAACTACAGGCCCTCATGGCTGTCCAGCCTTTTATCCTCTTCCATCAGGACAGAGTTTCATTACGAACCAACCCTTCCTTTATGCCTAAAGTGGTATCCAGGGTAGCTTTAAATCAGGCCATACATTTACCTACTTTTATCCCAATCCTCAAAACAAAGGGAGAGATTACTACATTCCTTGGACATCCACAGGCAACTGCGTTATTATTTGGACAGAACAAAGCCTTTCAGAAAATCAGAACAGCTCTTTGTGGCCTATGCGGTAGGAGCTCCAGGAAAGCCAATTTCCAAGCAGACAATCTCAAAATGGATAGCCCACTGCATACACTTTTGCTATTCCTTTCATGGCAAAACTGTTCCTACAGGCATTAGAACTCACTCCACCAGGGCCACAGCCACCTCTGCAGCCTTCCTCGGAGGAGTTCCTACCAAGGATATCTTGGAAGCAGCCACTTGGAGTTCTGTGCATACCTTCTCCAAACACTACAACCTACCATTATACTCCAAATCTAGAGCAGGCTTTGCCACTGCAGTCTTGCAGGGCATTTTGGCTCCTCCTAGTTCCACCTAGTGCCTACCACCCCTTTCTTAGCTTTGGGATTCTACCCATCTGTTATGACTGCAGCTGTATGCACGATGAACATAGTACAGTTTTGTACCTACCATAAATGTAGATGTTCGAGTGCTAATACAGCTGCAGTCCAGGTTTCCCTCCCTCCTTCCCCTATAGGGGTTTCCCCTCTAGGGGTATTCTTTTATGGTGTATTTGCTTGCAACTACTGTTTTTTGATTATATTGCATTGCATTACTTCATAATTTTATGTATTGCCTTCCTTCTGGGGGCACCTGACATCTGGGGCAAGAAAAACTGAAGAACATGGCGTCGGCTGGTTCTTTTATACCCCTGTCGCACTGACGTCAGGGAAGAAGCGACGACAACCGACGCCGGACCTAGACTTTGGAATTCGGCCGACCGAGGACCCGCCTGACGGCAGGAGAACCCATCTGTTATGACTGCAGCTGTATTAGCACTCGAACATCTACATTTATGGTAGGTACAAAACTGTACTTTTTGTATACTTGTGGTACATTGAATAAGTGAAGATATAATAGGTGAAGAGAAAAACAAATTATTTTTGTGATGAAAAAGATAGGAGATTTGAGAAAGGGTAAAAATTTATATTGTAGAAAAGGTAGTATAGTATATAAGGAAAACATGAAGGGTGGTTAGGTGAGGAAAATAGGTTTAAAGATAGATAAGGAGGAGAGTAATGTGTATGGATGGCATATTAAGCCTAGGAAGGAGTTTAGAAAAGTAGTCTGTTATAAAAAAGTTATTTTATACAAATTACAAGGGAGATAAGCAATTACATAGCCTTGTATTTGCTAGATATGTTTTAGTTCAGATTTAAATAGCATAAGGAAGTCAATTTGTCTAACTGGGTATAGTACATTTTTTGAAACGCAATTTATGTACACAACTGTGCTGTTGGATTTGAATATAGTAAGAAGTGATTTATCTTAAGTGTGAATAGTTCTGCTTGGGAAGTATGGATGAACAGTATAATGTCGACACTGTTATCTGTTTGGGGAGCATTTTCTATGGGGATAAAAGTGCAGGGTCTTTGTAACAGAAAAGATAAGTCAAAACACATAAATGCAAAAGAAATGTTGGCACTTATAAATGCTCTTATCTCTCTCAATCCTGTGTGGTCTCTGGGACCTCTGCACGTGTACATTGTACAGACAACGCCACAGTGATGTAGTACATAATAAATGGGGGGGGTCCATATCTTGCCCTCTGTGCAGACCAGCTTTTCAGCAGTCTCACTCTACAGGTGTCTTACATACTCATCATCATCAACTCACTTTTTCCCATTTTCTACATGAGGATGGGTTGTCATGTCAACTATTACCATATATCTTGCTTCAGTGCCACTCTTCTACCTTCTTCAACAGTTATCTTACTGTCACAGGTCTTCTCTCACAAAATCCATCCATCTCTTTGTTGGCCGCCCTCGTTTCATCTTGCCTTCTTACTGACTGTTCCAGACCATCTTCCTCATATTGTCTTCTGCTTTCCTGCACGTGTCCATACCAATGCAGTCTGTTCTCTTTGACCTTCTCTGCATTTGGGGTTACTTGGGCTTCTGCCTTGATGTCCTCATTTTTTCATCATTCCCACAGTATGCACTCTACCACCCATCTCAGTCACTTCATCATTTCTGGCTTCCTCAACTGCTCTGCCTTTGCTGCCCAGGTTAATGTACCATACAGTAGTACTGGCCACAGCACTGTTTTATACATGTTACTTTTCAGCTTCTTTGGCATTCTTCTGTTATACACTACCCCAGACACTCTGTGCCAGTTGGATGCAGCCCCTCTAATTCTAGCTTTACCCTCCTCATTCAGACTTCCCTTCTCCTTCCAACTGCTTGAAGTTTTTAACTTGTACTCTTTTCCTTTCTGTCTCATTTCTCAGGTTAACACTTGACGGACTGAAAGATAAGCTTGCTAACATTGCAACTGTCTTATTTGTACTCTGTTTTATCCAGTGTGCCTTCAGTTTTACTTTCCATTCCTCTGCCCATTTACTGAAGTTGTAGATCAGAGTCAGCATGTAATACCACATCATCTGCATACAGCAAGTTTTTATTTATTTATTTATTTATTTATTATTTGTCTTTGTTGACTGGGAAAAGTCTGACTGGGTAAAACCCATTTTCAGTGGAGGTCCGGAGAGAAAAGCTCCACATTTAACTTGCATATGATGTACATTTATAATTACAGGGTAAAAACATCTATACATAAGCTTATTTACATGACTTTTAAATATTGCTTATGTGAACATAACATTTTAACACAAAAAAATGAGAGAAGTTAACATAAATTGGAAATTTATTGACTAGAAAAATAATAAGACAGTAACAGTTAATGTATTTATGGCATGATGGCTGCAGGGAAAAGATCAAAATGGGTGTTTTTGAGTTGAATCCCAACAAAACCAAACTTATTTTCCAATCTAATATACTGTTCCACAATTATCATTTAATATTTTGTCCAGGAACAAGACCACTGTCTCACCTGTAAATCACACCAATCTTCTGGGAGTAGAGATTGACAACAGTTTGAGATTTGATATCCACATCGCCAAGACCATAAAAAAGTGCATAAACAACCTGGAACTCTAGGTAGAAATAAGCAGTTTCTTACAAAAAAAAACTCAAAAGCTACCATTGCATGTACACACCTCATCTCAACACTCTTGTATGCCTTTGCAATACTTATTAACCTTGGAAAGACAAACTTTGCTAAACTGGACTCCTGCTACAACAAAATAGCTAGGTTTGCCAAAGATTTTCCATATGGGTCACATCACTGTGTAGTGCTAAAGCAACTAAACTGGCTGGAACTACCTCAGCTCTGTCTCTTTAACCAACTTTCTATTGCCCATAATATACTGAATCAGCTAGAAAAAAACCCTGTACATAAAAATCTTTTACATCCCCATTCCAGTAATAGGACCCTCCACTCCAGTAATAAATTCCTACTAGATGTAACTTAAGCCAACAATGCCTCAGGCGAATGACTCTTCTCCAATTTCATACCCAAAAAATGGAACACACTGCCTAGTAATATATCATCTACTACTTCCTCAGTACAGTTTTAAAAATTACTAAAATCTCACCTAATGAATACCAGGCTTTGTTCTTGTAGAAATCCTGGATAATCCAACCATAATTTAACTAACCAACTATATTGTAATCTCAGGTACCACACTTCTGCTATCAATAATAGTAGCAATGGTCCCCAGCCAACTATATCATCTCCTTTATACTACTTTATTATGTCAGGTTCTGTTGATTTTGTGAGTTTATGGATGAACATGAGTTCATGATTCTCTGTTGTCTGTCTTACACATCTGATGCATCTGCAAAATTCTTAAAGTACTCTTAAAATAAAGCTTGTTTGTTTTATGGATATCTTGATTTTAATGAAAATCTATGCATTCTTTAGTCTGCCTTACACATATGATGTATCTACAATATTCTCAATGTACCCGTAAGCTAAAGTATGATGTTTAATTTAAGTGCACTGTTCACTTTATATCTATGTAAAGCTTTTCTCCCAGGGCCTCTGCTGAAAAAGGACTTGTATCCAGTCGGCCCTTCACAGTAAACAAATGGTAAAATAAATGAATAGTAATTTACAGACAGATAAGTAGAGTGTAGCATACAAACTGATAAAAAAAGATATGAAAGGAGAAGTTATGGAAATAAGTAGGAAGATACATTGACAGAGGAGGAATTGTAGTTGGTGGTGGGGTGTAAGAGAAGCAGGAAAAGTAAAAGTTTAGGAAATAAGTGCAGTATGAGGAGATGCGCTGAGGTACAAAAAGATTGGATTTTTTTGTTGATCTGTCCCCTCTGACATGCTTACTAATATAGTCCATAACTGTTATGAACTGTAGTGGTTCAGAGTTGAATCCTGATGCACACCTACTCCCACTGGGAGCCTCCCCTTTGAGTCCAAACACTGTTCATATTTGTTTTCATTGTACAATGGTACATCACCTGTACCTAATGCTACCAGTGTTTGTGGGACTTCAGACTATTTCAGAACTGCCTGAGTCAACTTTCTTGGGACCTAGTCGTATGCTTTCTCCAAGTCTAGGAATACCCAGTTGGAGTCTTTCCTCATCTCTAGCTTCTTTTCAGTCCTCTCTCTCTCTCACTGCAAACGTCAGATTGGTTGTGCTGCATCTTGAGCTTAATCGGAACTGCTCATCTCCCATCTTACTTTCTACTACTCTGCGTATTCATTTGTCAGTAACCCTATTCAACACTTTCATGCAGTGTGAAAAGGGTTTTATACCTCTGTACTGTGAATGCCCCTTTGATGTTCACTGTATTGGTCACTGCTGCAGTAGCCTAAGCTGTATGGGTTATATTGTGATAAGGATGTAACAGCCAAGCCTGTTGGCAAAGATTCATAGGTCCTTCCATGTCTCCAAACCATTAGACAGCATGAGCTGACTTAAATATAAGACTTGGGCACTGAGCTCTTCAAAACTCTTCTGCAACTGAAGAGAATGTTACTCTGCAGGCTTTCAAGTATTGATGGTTGGCCAACATTCTTCCATTGCCAGGCAGGTGAACTCTTTGGGGGGAACCTAAATTTATTTTGATATTGTTTAAAGTTACTTTCCTGATAAGAAAAGTATTTTTAATCAAGAAAAATGTGATGTGAAGTTGTTCTATCTCGCCGTTCATTCTTACAGATGGGTTTGGAGCCGATCCTCGCTCTGAGTCGGCCAACTACAAAGCTCGAGGTCTTCAGACAGCTCGAGGCCAAGTCCCTATCCCATGATGCACCTTGTGTTACCTCAGATCTAGTTTCCCGCTGCAACAGATCGGAGGATACTTCACAGCTCGGGCCAGTACAGTTTTTCTTCTAGAGAAATTTCTCTTTAAATACCTGTATTGTAGTTTATCTTTCCATTTAATAGCTGTTATAAAAAACTTTTAAAACTAGCTTGTTAGCTACCTTTTTATAAGCCTTTCTATAGCTATTTTTGGCCGTCGTTTTATTAGGCCTTTAGCATTTCCCTTCCCTTTTTTCTGGTGTGCCTTTAGTAGTTCAAATCAGTAGATTAGATGAGTGTTTATTAGGCATTTAGTAGTGTTACAGTTTTATAAGTGTGTGTTATTAGAAACTTAATACTTAGACTTTAATAAGTTTTGTAGAACCCATTTTAGTTTGAGGGCTTCTTACTGTTTGAATAGTTCATATTTTTGGATAGTTGTATTGCTTGATATATTATTATCGAGAGTTTGAACAGGTTTTTTCTGGTGTGCATTATATTCTAATATGGATGACCAAGAGAAGGAAAAACAACCTGTCTGGGTTTAAAAAATGTCCGTAAGTGTGGACAGAAAATGTCTGCGACTGATGGTCATGTCAGCTGTGTTTACTGTTTGGGTGCTTTGCACCCACTAGAGAGCTGCTCCATCTGCCATTCTTTCAGTAGCCAAATTCTACAGGAAAGCAAAAGAAAGTTGATTGACAGAGGACTGTTGAAATCTTCTTTTCAAGAAGCTTTGGGCGATCATGATAAAACATCTGAATCCCGAAAATCTTCCAAGTCTTCTAAATCATTATTCTCAGAGCATAGAGTTTTGGATTCAACACCATCAAAAAAATTATCGACCTTGGCTCCACAGCCTTTGGAGACGAGCGTTGTAACCTTTCGGAGCCAGTCCCCAGTCCTGGAACCAGTCTCCGCAGTGTTGAAATCACCAGTCTTGCAATTGGTGGCATCATCGATCCATTCATCTTGGTCCTCGATAAGCCTATCTGATTTGGATGTAGATCGTGTGGTGCAGAAGTTGTTACAGGCACTGACGTTTGCCAAATTGTTATCAGTTCTGACCAAAGTGGTTTTGGAACTGACAGCTGTTCCTCCATCTACTTCTTTTCCTCCTCCGAGCCGAACCGGTCCTTCAGAGCCAGAGGAGTTGGAGCTGATCATTGTGGAGCCTTCGGAATAGGCACCTGTTCCAGTGCCATCGGTGCCGACTACTCAGACTTCCTCAGTACCTATCGAGGGATCTAGGAGCCGACACTCGCTGGTCGGGTCCGGGGAGGACAGTCGGACCAATCTTTTGGCTCCGACTTTGCCTGTTGAGGCTTTGGCATGGATGAGTTTGGCTCCGACCTCTGGATCGGAGCCCTCTGTTCTGGTGCCGAGGGAATCAACTGTTTCTTCGGACCCAGGGATTCCTTCGCATCGGAGCAGAAGTGCCTTTAATGCCATGATGAGAGTAATGTGCCCCGGGACATCCACAACGTCAGGACCAACTACCTTTTCCCCGTAAAGCGCCTGTCTCTAGTTCTGCCTCACAGATCTCTTTGAAGCATACAGACCCTGAGCCTCAGGAAGCCCCACTGGGTGGACCCTGCTCTTCCGAGACCTCACCAGAAGCTCCCACTGATGAGGTTCCCAGGAAGAGAATTTGCAAGAGGAAGCATCTAGACTCCCCGCAGGAATCTGTCACCTCAGACACTGACTTGGATGAGTCAGAAGGGTCCCCACTGTCCCTCTCGGAGGCTATCTCATTTGCAGATATCTTGGAAATCCTAAAGCAGAGGGGTGGCTGGAAGTCCACCAACTCTACTGAGGATGAGTCTGTCCTCCTGAAAGCTTTTGGGTTTCAGCCCTCCACCTCTTGGCTGTCTCCGCCCTTCGTTGGGCTTATGGAGCTGGTCTCATGAAGGGAGTGGGAGTCTCCAGACACCATGGAGCCTGTCCCTAGGAGGCCTAATAAATTTATTTCTTCTCCTCAGGATAAGACTTTTCTCATGAAGGGAGTGCCTGTTGACACCATGATGATGGTGGCAGTCACCAAAAAGCAGATGTCGGAAACTTCATCTGTCCATCCTCCTAACAGAGATTCTAGGATTATAGATAGATACAGGAAGCACATATTCAGTTCAGCGACTTTTGCCATGCAATCATTGAACTACCTCACACATTTCACGAGACTGCAAAGAGATCTCCTAAAAGAGCTTGGAGATACTCTACAGGGTACGGTAGCTGAGGGAGTTGCAGACGAAGTTGCTTCCCAGCTTGCTACTCTTAATTCCGTAATAAACTCTTCCATGCGTCTGATATCATATGCAGCTGATGGAACGAGTAGGGCAGTGGGTACAGGAATTGCTCTTGGGAGACACTCCTAGATGCACTTATGTTCTTTTGCAGAGCCCTTTAAGTCATCCTTTGTGAACACCCCTTTTGATGGCTCGTCTCTTTTCGGGCCCAAAGTAAAGGAAACTCTTACCAGGTGTGAGCAGGAAGGAAAGACTCTGTCTGCCATCAGAGCCCGCTATTCCACCCCTACTAGACACTACCCCAAGGGTCAAAAGGGAGGAAAGATGTGGTTCCGAAAAGCCCAAGGAGCCTTTCAGGACACGTGGTGAAACCGCCTTCAGGGGCAGAAGAGGGTGCAATAATGGAAGACGCTGCCCTCGTGGCAGAGGGGGTCTGCAAACTCAGGGCGACAGAGATCAGTTCTTTAGGAAGCCCTACCAGCGGCCCTGAAAGGACTGTCTAACTCTGGAGGCAGTCGGGGGTCGCTTATCTTTATATCCAGACGCCTGGCTAAAAATAACAAATGACAACTGGGTACAAAGCATAATATCCAGAGGATATTTTATTCCCTTTGCCACTACACCCCCCCCCCCCTTGATAACAAAAATCCCAGACGTTCCACCCAGTTACAGGGAGCAAGCAACCGTAGAGGTCCAAAGGTTGCTAGAAAAAAAGAGTCATCCAACCAGTCCCCGCAGACCAGATATGATCCAGAACTTACTCAAGATTCTTTTTAGTTCCAAAAAAGACAGGGGACTGGAGACCTGTTTAGGATCTCAACAGACTAAACAGATTTGTCAAGAAGGAGAAGTTCTGGATGGTCACGCTACAGTCAATACTTCCCTTTTTAGGGAAAGACAATTGGATGTGCTTGATAGATCTCCAGGATGTGTACTACCACATAAAAATGACCAGTCCATCCAGGGGTTATCTGCGCTTCCGGCTGGGAACCAATCACTACCAGTTTCAAGCCTTGCCCTTTGGTCTCACTGCAGCCCCCAGAGTGTTCACCAAATGTATGGCAGTGGTCATGGCTCACCTGATGCATTTTGGGATTCCAGGTGTTTCCATACTTAGACGATTGGCTCCTCACCGCCACCACCAGGCATCAGCTTATACAAGCCAGGGACACCACGCTTATTCTTTGCAATCAACTGGGGATTACCATAAACGTAGGAAAAATCTGCCTTATTGCCATCGCAACATATCGTGTTTATCGGAGCATATTTGGACACCACCACCACTACTTTAAAACTTCCTTCAGAAAGGATATCGGTACTTCAACATCAAATTCTGAACGTCATATCCAGAGACAAGATGCCAGCCTCAGATGTGCTAAAATTGTTGGGGATGATGGCGGCTGCAATAATAGCAATTCCCTTGGGTCGTATGCACATGCGGATTCTACAATGGCTCCTGTTCATGCAATGGTCCTATCAAGAGCTCGCAAAGTCACATCTCATGATTCTAACAAACTCCTGCAAAAAGGATCTTTTGGTGGTGGTTGACCTCTCTCCAAGTAACGATAGGTCATCCTTTTATCCTGCCCTCACCATCGGCCACTGTGACCACGGATGCTTCCCTTATTGGGTGGGGGGGCATTTTCAGGGAAGAACAGCTCAAGGCACATGGACCGAACAAGAGACACATCTGTATATCACTGTCCTGGAGATGTGAGCGGTACTCTTGGCGTTTTAGTACTTTCAGGACTCTCTCCCTCTGGGGACGATTGTGATTCAGATGGACAACATGTCAGTGGTCTGGTATATAAACAAACAAGGAGGAACCAGGTCCTATCCCCTTTGTCGAGAGGCCGTAAGAGTGTGGCAGTGGGTTACCTCCACCCAGCACTTTCTGATAGCAATGCACATCCCGGGGAAATCCAAAGTGATAACAAACAAACTGAGTAGGGCAATCTTGTTGCCTTACGAGTGGTCCCTCAAAGAAGAAATAGCGGAAAGAATATTCCACAGATGGGGCCAGCCTTGTTGCGATCTCTTTGCATCCCCCATGAACACAAAATGCAGAAGCTATTTTGCCCTAATCCCCCATCCAGGAGATGCCCCAAGGGACACACTCGTACACGATTGGCCTCCAGGCCTCCTTTATGCCTTCCCACCAATACCCCTCATACCCAAAGTGTTACAGAAAGCCAAAACCCTGGGAAGGGCCTCGTCAGATTTGGTTCCCCTTTCTTCAACCTCATCTATTGGAAGAGCCTTGGATTCTAGACCCAGTTCCAGACAGTCTGATGCACTCATCAGGGGCTCTTCATCCCTCTATTCAGTCCCTGAAATTGACAGCTTGGCTGCTCCAATTCCAAACATAGCCAGGTTCCATAACCTCTCAACTGAAACACAACATATTTTAATATCTTCTCATAAATTATCTACTAGGAAAGTATACCTCAGCAAATGGAAGAGATTTTCCATATGGGCTTCTCAAAATAGCATTGACCCTTACCTAGCCCTATTTCCTCCATACTAGAGTTTTTGACTATACTATTCAACAAGGGAGCGGTGGCAGCCACCATTCGTGTGCAGCTCACTGCGATTCTAATTTTCATCTTGGTACTGAAAGCTTTAATGTAATGTCACACAAGCTATCCAAAGCTTTTCTCAAGGGGACCTTCCACCTTAGACCTCCCGTCAAATCCCCTTATACACCTTTGAATATAAATTTTATGCTTTCACGCATCATTCTTCCACCGTTTGAGCCAGCTTCTTCATGCGATTTGAAATTTTATATTGGAAGACTGTCTTTTTAGTAGCCATCACATCTGCCTGAAGAGTTTCACAGCTACAGGCCTTGTCTATAAAACCCCCGTATTTGATTTTTCATTCTGATAGAGTTTCACTATGAAGAAATCCTTCATTCTTACCTAAAGTTTATACTGAAGCTAACCTTAACCAAACCATAGATTTACCATTTTTTCCCCAAACACGCAAATGACTTGGAGTATATGCTGCACAAATTTGATGTTCACAGACAACTTCGATTTTACCTAGATAGAACCAAATAATTTAGAAGATCGTAACAACTTTGTTTCCTTTTCAGACTCCAGAAAAGGTAGACCTATGGCAAAAACCACTCTGTCGAAATGGTTATCTGATTGCATCACCTTCACTTACTCAGCTGCTAATATACCTCTGCAACACAAAATAAAGGCTCATTCAACCAGAGCTGTTTCCACATCTTCAGCCTTTACTGCCAGGCTACCAATAGATAGTATTTGTGCAGCAGCCACTTGGTCAAAGCTTCATACTTTTATCACTCATTACAAAGTCGATAGGGCCTCCAGGGACAGGGCTTCCTTTGGTTACACTGTCCTGAGAAACATACTCCCGTGAGCCAGCTGAGAAAGATGGTGCTTGGGACGCTACCCATCTGTAAGAATGAACGGCGAGATGAACAACTCACATGGAATGTTATGGTGAGTACATAACTTTTTTTAAAACTGTCACGTGACTTGTGTATACTTTTAAATGGGAGTATACTTTTGTTCGTGACAGTTTAAAAGTTGTTAAAAACTATTTAAAACATTTTCTGAGGAGAAACTGTACTTCATTTAATTTTGGGGCTGATAAAGTGTGTTAGTGTTTTTTTCCTGTGGAAAAAGTTACTTTTAGGTACTTTCTATTTTTTACTGACTTGTGCTGCTTAGTGTCCATGGAAAGAAGCACAATTTTTTGCTTGATCAATGACCAAACTAGCAGTCCCTTGGTCAGACCTTCTTCTGTCACAAAAAGAAAAAGCTAACTAAGCAGCCTTTTACAGGACAGCAAGCTAGTCATTTCCCTCAGGGTAACTCAGCTGTGGCCAAAGCTGGTTCCTCAGACCACTTATCTTTTGTCCTGGATCTCTCTGATGTCCATAGAACCAGTATGGACTTGGGGGTTTGCCACATCCTCTGTGGCTGTGGGGGTCCCCTCAGTGGGCAAGTAAGAGCCACTTTTGTCGGTCTAGGGAGAAAGGACAGGAAAAGTGCCCCTGATTAGCCAGATAGTTGTGTCCATCCCTGAGGAAGCTGTTGCTACCATTAATAAACCTATTTGCCCCCACTTTTCTGTTAAAAAGAAAGAGAAAACTTAACAGTTTTCTTCTGCATCAGTTCCTCTGGACAGGAGTGGTTTATTAGGACTGTCTGAGTCTTGGACAGGATATTGACCCTTCTTACAAGGTGGTTTCTCGTAAAAGGAAAAGAGGTTCCTCTTTTCCTGAAGAGGTTCAGAATTTTGAATTTCTAGAGCAATGTGATGAGACAAATGAAGTTTTTTCTCCTCAGATTTCTCATTCAGATTCAGAGGAGATCATGCCTTCTGAATATGCCTGTAAAGGATTCTCTTTCCCTGAGGCTCTTTCCATAATGTGCCAGTGTTTCCATTGGGAGAACACTGAGGTTTCTTATTCCCTCATAAATACTGTGAGCTATTCCCAGAACCTTCACCCATCCCTACAAAACTATAAGCATTGGAGGATGTGTTTTTTGTAACTTGTGGTGTCCCTGACAGTCAGCCTGCTGCACCTAAGAAAGCAGATGGAATGCAAAAATTTCCTCAGTCGTTTTTCATACACTCATCTCAGACCTGACCCAGCAGTTATAACTAGTTAATCCATCTGCTGCCAAATATTTTAATTGTAGTAATATTCCTTCAGACAAGGATGATAAATATATTAATATGTTTCAGAAAAAGCATCTGTTTCTGCAACTTTCACATTTAGAATTTGGAATTGTCAGGCTTACATGTTAAAGTTTATTTTGAGTAATTGTGAAAGTATGAGGAATGCTTTATCTGCATTTCCATCGTGTGAGGAAGCATCTGGTTTATGTGGTTTAATTTCTTACATTTGTCAGGTAACTACTCATTGTTATATTATGACTAGATACTGTATCTTGGGCTGTTGCAACTGGTACTGAGTTGAGGGGGCTTGCCTGGCTGCATTCTCAGAACCTCACATATGATGTAAAAGTGAGATTTTGAATTCAACTTTGGATAGAGATTTAGTTTTTGGACCCTGTGCTACAAAGATTAACAAAAATGTAATGAGAAGGATAAAGCCGATTCAGGGAAATTCTCAGATGTTCACCCTCCTTCCTAACATTTTCCCAAGGATTCTCAATTCCCTCATTCAGTTTTGGCATGAAGCACAACAAACAGTCTCAGCAGAATGCTGGTAAGCAGGCATTTAAAAAGCAATGGTGATGGGGTTCCAAAAAGAAAGCAGGACCCCTTAGAATAGAAGACAGTCAAATAAGGCAGAATGACTATGTAAAGGACCTTCCCCCCCACAATGGGAGTCCCTTATCCCTAACAGAAAGTCTGAATCTCCATTTTTGTCTTGGCAAAAGATAATTTCAGAGAAATTCAGTAAACAAATTTAGGCTATTTCAGCAAGGATACAAATATCAGTGGAAAGAAATTCCTCCCTTTCAGGAAAGTGCTCTACATCCACCAGACTAAACCATTTTGTTTTGTCCTGTCCTGCTACACATGCTGTCTCAAGGGGTAATAGAACCAGTTCCTCCTTCCCAGTTGGGAAAAATATTTTATTAAAGAATGTTTTTAGTTCGAATGAAAGAACATGCCTGGAGAGCTTTCTTTCCTCCACCAGTTTGTGATAGTGCTCAAGTTCAAAATGCTTTCCCTTAACTACCTGATGTTCATCGTGTTTCACTGTTGCAGTCATTACTCTTGGGTTAGCCTGTTGACAGGCTACCCGCAGTTGGCCTGAATTCCAAAGTCTTGGTCTGGCGTCAGTTGCTGTCGCCTGACGTCAGTGCGCCAGGGATATAAAAGATGCAGCTGACGCCATTTTCTTCAGTCTTTCTTGCCGCGCAGTGCCCGAAGCAGAAGCAGTTCGCAAGTGCCGGTCAGCCGACTCCTGAAATTTTCGTGTTCGAATTTCAGATCTGAAGTCTTCATTTAAAGTTAAGTACCCCGTTGGGGAAACTTTTCTTGCTCCAGACTGATGTCAGAAAAAGTTAATAATTGTATTTCTTGTGGGAAGCAAATACCTCATAAGGACTTCCATTCTTATTGTATTCCTTGCCTAGGCCCTGATCACGACGTTGCTAATTGCAGGTTTTGTGCTAGATTTAACCAACGCGCTATTAAGTGTCAGTACGATTTTGCATTTCATTACTTTGGCCTAAGATTTAATTACACGATGTCGTTGGATAGCCATCCGACTACCGCAATTCACAAGAAACACAAGGAAAAGGACAGGCATCTGAGGTCCAAAACTGACGACAAGGCTTCTTCTAAGCCAGTCGCCGGTTCTCAGTGAGGCGCTTTTGCAGCCCCTGACGCCCGCTACCTCAGAGCCGCAGGCCGCTTCTGACTCCTATGCATACCTCTCAACCTGGAAACATCAAATATCTGGACAAGGCCCATGAAAAATAGGTACAAATCTGTACGCTGATTAACATAAAAGTTGCATACATAATTGTGTAACCCCGCCCACTCCAATGGAATTGTGGGACATCAACTTTCAAATGCAAACTGAAGAACAGACAACCCAAATACGGCACCAGAGTCCCCCTGCAGCCATTCCAATGTCCCATTACCTGGCTATTTTGCCCCATTTACCATAAACAGTAATGTGTGCAGACTGCTTTACTTATACAGTGATTATTTGGATTTTATTTTTACATTTTATAGCACAATGCACAAACACTAGATTATATCTGCTAAACAAAGCAAGACTGTCTCACAATGAAAATAGACTTGGCATTAAAACTTCTCTGCCCTTGAAAATCACATTCACTGAAACCCACACCACATCCAAAGAAAATGCATCTGGCCAGTGGTGGATAAAGGTTACCTTTGGGCTGTTTTCAAATCATAGGCCCCTTGCACACAAAACAAGAAACATACATACATTCTTTGATACACCTTCCTGACTTTATTAAATTATATTCCTTGTATAATATAGCCCACTTGTTAGACTTAAGTTAGAGCGCATTTTAAATTTATTGTTTAAACATTTTTCCAGTAGGCATTGAAACAAAATGCATGAACCAATAATAACAAAACTGCTCAATTCTGAACATTTCCATCATAAAAGTCTACTTCCACACACACAAAATATATTTTATATATATATAATGAAAATAAAATGACAGTAGTGTAAGCCATAGGCATCTTGCACAGCTTCTCGCACTTATTTTCAATTTTAGTTTTTTTTTTTTTTGGGGGGGGGGGGGCAAAAGACCAAAAAGCAGTGACACATTTTAAACACTGCTTGTATAATTTTGGAAAGTTGCTAGGATAAAATGTGTTACCACCATGCATTTCACTGCCAAGACTTGAGCCCAGCCAGGACCCTGTGCACTACAGTCAGAGAAACATACCACTATGCCAAATCAGTAGTTTCCTGAAACACAGGAAGACTGAATAAAAAGTTGTGTTACCATTTATTTTCTAAAGAATATGAAGTCTGAAATTCAAATGCCTGTCAGTGTTTAGTGAATTCAATCCTTCAGTGATTTGCCACAAAAATACTGAAAACCACAGATTTAATGAGGAATTGAATAGAACAAAATATGAGGCATAAATTCACAAGTGGTGGTGGCTAGGGACTTTACATTTCTGATATAAATCTCTTCAGAGAAGATATAGTTAAAGTGTTTTTTCACTAATGACCAAATTGGTTTTTAAATGCATAAGTTATTTTTATTTAATGTGTATCACTTGCTGTTGGTAATGAGATGTATGAATGTGCTTTGCCAGATTGTCTATTGAAGTCCAATATTACACATGCTTGCCACCATTATATCATATCACTTAAGTCACCAAGCAACAGGTGAGCTATATCCTGTTGAACTGAATTTGAATGCTATGACCTGCACAAACATATAGTATGACTCTAACAATCACTTCATCATAGGAATGATCCCTTATCACCACTGAAAACAGAACAGAGCTTGTTGCTGAAAAATTAAAAAAGCATGTCTTATTTAAACTTATAATGTCTTAATTTAAGAGATCTTTGATATACCCCCTTACTGTTATTTTAATATCTCACTCAAACTGATATTTTTAAAACTTTTTAAGTGTCAACACTGAAGGTTTTGATATTTTGCATTTTTGTTTCATTCTCTAAATAGAAGAGAGTCCAACAAGTGTCTAGCAACCTTAGAAGTCAGTGAGTAAATTGGAAGGAACACACTGCGTGCATTAATGGAAAACACTACCAAAACATTACGTCCGCATGCTCATTAGAACTATAACTTGTGTTTAATCTGCACCGCAGATAAGTTAGCATCTGCTACAGACATCACTTCTAAAAACGAGCTACATCAGCATACAGCATTCGCAAACATACACAGAATTTCCCCTTGCTTCATCCTCAAACTAATCCAGCACTTTCAGCCTCATTTTTAGGACATCGGACTGTCTGTGTGTGGCACAACAAGCCAACGATTTATAAAACATTTTGTATTCCCACACACACTCTGTTCTCCGGAATACCAGAAAATATACTTAAACAGCCAAGTACATTGCTTGATCAAGCCTCTTATACAGGCTACAGCAAATACACAACAGCAAGACTTAGAGAATACGAAAAACTTGTTCTGCAAATTCTGTACACACAATGTTTATAATAAAATCAACTATTTTGAGACTGAGGTGCAAGAATTAAACAGCCTGTTTCATGCCGCATACATTAAAAGTTTCTGCACCTTCGAAAATGGTACTAAAACTCTTCCAACCAACTACACATTTAGCTTGTATTTGAATTCAGTTAGCGTTCTTTAAAAAGCAAAACACTAAAATATCACTAAGCCAAAAGATATCATTGGAAGGTAAATTATTGGGATATTTTCTGGTTACTCACACAACCACATTTCTCTCACTAAAACAGCCAAAGCTCTGCAGCAGCATAGCAGTCGTTTCCTCCATGCAGATAACTCCACCAGCAAAAGCAAAACCAGCCAAAGCTCTCCAGCAGCAGTCGCTCATTTCCTATGTGCAGAATGTACGTAACTACATCAGCAAATGCAAAAACAGCCAAAGCTCTGCAGCAGCAATTGTTTTCGCGGTCACAGATCCATTCAAACAGCCGGAAAGGACGTGAGCCCTCGAGCTCAATTCCAACAGGCTGAAGGTGCTGACGTCATCGCGCAAGTGATGCATTCAGCTCAAAAAGGCACAAAAAAAAAAATTAAAAACAGCTGAAAAAAATCGGAAATGAAGGGGTGCCACTCGGGAATCGTGGCACCCCATTATGTGGACCCCAAAACTCGGTAAAAACCGAGCAATTCGGTACAGTTGGGAGGTATGCTCCCATGTGGAGCAGACTAGACCGCTGGAAACTCAAGGTATTGGACACTTGGAAAATTTTCCCTCAGATGGGTCCGGAGCCGCTGAGCAGGCATCGGCTTCTGAGGGTGTTTTCAGGCCTACACAGTTATATGTAAAACCGACTCAGCTTCAAAGGCAAAGACTAAAGCACCACTAAAGACAAAGAAACAAGTGCAACAAGCCCATGGACAGGCCTCCATGCCTAAAAAACAGATGCTCAAAATGGCCGAAGACCTAATTACTTTGATCAGGGTTTCCCCTCCCCCCTTCTGATAAGAGGCCTAGGCAAGAGACAGAATATGAATCTTCAGATCAGGTTTCCATTTCCTCTGACTCCTCTTCTGAACAGGAATACTCTCTTCCTCCCTATGAGGATTCTGATGCTGAAGAATCTATCCCTTCAGCCTCTCCTCCTGAGGATTATTCTTTTGGGGAAACCCTGCATACCATGAAGGAGTACTTCCACTGGGAGAGCCAAGACTACTCAGAATCTAAGAAAAGGCTCAGAGACTTTCTTTTACTACCTCAGCACAGGCCTCTTGCTATCCCTCCTGTTTTAGACATTGTAGATGATGTATTTTCAGAGTCCGACCTGTCTCCTGACTCTTTACCCTTGCACCTGTTAAGCCAGACAGATACTACAGGGTTCCAGATTCACATAAATTTCTTTATAAAAACTCTGCTGCTGACCCAGAAACTATTTCTCAGGGTCCCAAAGGGGTCAAGGCTTCCACTGCAAAAAACCCTATCCCGTCTGATAGGGATTCAAGGGCACTGGACAGATGGGGGAAAAAGTTTTACACTTCTGCTACCTTGGCTGTGAGGGCTTTAAATTGTCAATTTCATATGCTTAAATATCAGCAATACTTAATGTCACTGCTTAAACAGAAAATGTTAAATTCTGAATGTGCAGAAAACAAGGAAATGCAGGATTTATTGCATGCAACTGAACAAGTGGGAAAGCATACTTTGCAAAGTGGTTTTGATTCTCTGGAGGCCTCTTGAAGGGCCGCTGTTACAGGTTCTGTCATTAGGAGGCATGCTTGGTTAAAGGAACAGAATCTGCCTGATCATGTTAAAGCAAAATTATTAGATGCTCCATTACAGCATGATACTTTGTTTGGTGTTAAAGCAGAAGAGGTGTTGAAGAAAATGGAGGACAAAGCAAAATATATGCAGACAGTTAAGGATTTCTTACAGGTGCAGCCACCCAGATTTAGCAGGAACTGGCCTACAAAGAATTGGTCCTTTCCAGTGTCAGACAGGCCACAAAGAGGCAGATACAGACGCCCCGGAGGCAGATCCCAGCCCCAAGGCTCATACAGGCCTAAACAATGGGGTGCTTCTTCCTCCAAAAGCGGAGAAGACAAATCACAGCCATACAGGCAACAGTCCCAATGACTTTCCTCTGCCAGCACCAAGCACTTATCTTTTGGCAGCCCCCTTAGGGGGAAAACTAGCACTTTTTTCACAAAATTGGCACATGATCACCCAGGACAAATGGGTCTTCAATATAGTATCTCAGGGCTACAGGTTCCACTTTCACACCCTGCCAAGGGCAAAAGGTATGCCAGACCTGCCACACAATCAATGGGCAGAGGCACAAAAGCAAGTTTCATCCCTCATGGATATGAGGGCCATTCAGTGAGTATCACAGCAAGAGCAGGGACAAGGATTTTACTCGAGACTTTTCTTGGTACCTAGAAAGGACAAAGCCTGGAGACCAATACTGGACCTGTCTATTCTAAACACATTTCTGGACATTCCAAAATTCAAAATGTTGACTCTGCAGCAGCTTCTGCCCATGCTGGGCAAGAAGGCTTGGCTTGTAACTTTGGACCTAAAAGAGGCATACCTGCATGTCCCAATCAGACAATCTTGCAGAAGATACCTCAGATTCATAGCTGGCTCATTGCACTACCAATTCTCTGCACTGCCCTTTGGCTTATCTACTGTGCCCAGGGTCTTCACAAAATGCCTGGCACCAGTAATTGCATTTTGCAGACAAAGAGGAATTCAAATATATCCTTACTTGGACGACTGCCTTATTCAAGCAGAGAACAAGGACATTCTACTAAAGCATCTGGCGTTTGTAAAAAGATTACTAATTTGTCTAGGGCACACAGTAAACGAAAAGAAATCAAAACTAGTACCCTCTCAAGAGATAATATTCCTGGGTGCAAGCTTAAATACAACTGCCCAGATGGCTTATCTCACGGCAGACAAACAAAGGCAACTGACTTCTTACTTCAAAATGTTGGCAACAAAGACCCAGTTATCTGCAAGAAAAATTCTGCAGGCTTTCGGCTTCATGGCATCCTGCATTCTGCTAATTCCATATGCCAGACTGCATATGAGGAAACTACAATGGTATCTAAAAAGTGTTTGGACTCAACATTGCCACAGCCTGGAAACATTAATTACCCTCATTCCCTGCTTTCAACAGGAGTTTCGATGGTGGGCACAGGCCTGTCACCACAACAAGGGACAGCCTTTCACTTTACCCACAGCCAGGCAGACACTAACAATGGATGCATAAGATTATGCCTGGGGAGCCCACTTGGCAGGAAAATGTATTCAGGGCACATGGCCCGCAAGCCAGATGCATCTTCATATCAATCAAAAAGAGATGCTAGCTGTTCAGAATGCCCTGACAGCTTCCAAGGATCTACTTCATCCAGGGCAACTAGTGATAAAGACGGACAATACTACAGTCATGTGGTACATAAACAAGCAGGGAGGCACACATTCCTACCCCCTCTGCAGACAAGCCATGACTTTGTGGGACACAGCATTGACTTATCAAGTTCACCTGCAAGCACAATTCCTGCCAGGAAAGATAAATACTCTGGCAGACAAACTAAGCAGAAACCTCATGGATCCCCACGAGTGGAAACAGGATCCACAAGTCTTCAGCATGATAACAAGGAAATGGGGATGCCCAGACATAGATCTATTTGCCTCCCCTCACAACTGCCAACTACAGAGATTCTGCACAAGGACTTATCACAAGCAAGCATGGAAAGTGGATGCCTTATCCTTCAGCTGGAAAAACCTAACAATATATGCCTTTCCTCCACTGCCTCTCCTCCCCAAGGTACTCCTAAAGGTCAGACAAGAGAAGCCAAAAATGATACTGATTGCCCCAGACTGGCCATGCCAGCACTGGTACCCAATCCTAAAGAACTTGTCACAAGGTCCAGCATGGACATTGCCTCAAATTCCTCACTTGCTGACCCAACAAAACAATCAGATCCTGCACAGCCAACTCAGGACCTTAAGTCTGGCAGCATGGCGGATAATGTAGCCAGTCAGAACACTCCTCTCTCCAAAGCTGTGATGGATGTTATTTTGGAGGTCAGAAGGCCCAGTACCAGAAAATCTAATGCAGAAAAATGGAAGAGATTCTGTGCTTGGAACCAGGCACAAGGAATTGACACGTTTGTACCAAATATTCCTCAGATTTTACAATACTTAACTGAGATGCTGGACAAAGGCCTATCCTTTTCATCAGTTAAGATCCATGCCTCTGCCATTTCAGCTCATTACAATACGGAACCGCCCATCTTTTCTCATCCTTTAATAAGGCAGTACCTCAGAGGGGCCAAAAACATAAGACGTCCAAGGAGAGCACCAATACCTGCATGGGACCTCAATTATGTCTTGGAAAAACTCACACTGCTTCCTTTTGAGCCAGCCTCAACAGCTGATATAAAATTCTTATCCTGTAAAACAGCTCTGCTCCTAGCAATAACCTCTACAAGATGAGTCTCGGAGTTACAGGCACTCATGGCTGTGGAACCTTTTATCATTTTCCATTCAGGCAGGGTTTCTCTGAGGACAAACCCGACATTTATGCCTAAGGTGGTGTCCAGTGTGGCCCTTAATCAAACCATTCACTTGTCTACCTTTTATCCAAACCCACAGAACAAGGGTGAGAGACTTCTGCATTCTTTGGACATATACAGACAGCTATGCTTCTACTTGGGCAGAACTAAAGCTTTCAGAAAGACTGAGCAACTTTTAGTGGCATATGCTGTAGGATCACAAGGAAAGGCTATCTCAAAACAGCCTATTTCAAAATGGATAGGCCATTGCATTCGTTTCTGCTATTCACAACATGGGAAATCAGTACCTAAGGGCATTAGGCCACATTCAACAAGAGCAGCAGCCACTTCAGCAGCCTTCCTCAGAGGAGTACCAACCAAAAACATCTTAGAGGCTGCAACTTGGAGTTCAGTGCACACTTTTACAAAGTACTACCACTTCTCTCTCTACTCTAAATCCAGGGCAGGCTTTGCCACTGCAGTTCTGCAGGGCCTCATAGCCTCTCCTAATCCTATTTAGCCCCAGCCACCCATCCTCAGCTTTGGGATTCAACCCAAGAGTAATGACTGCAACAGTGAAACACGATGAACATAGTACAGTTGTGTACCTACCATAAATGTAGATGTTCAAGTATATTCACTGTTGCAGTCCAGGTTACCCTCCCACCATCCCCCTTTCTTTTGCTGGGTCTTATCTGTACTTCTCTATTCTATACAACCTATGTGGTGTATTTGCTTGTAGATGAAGGAAATGATCACCTTAGTGCATGCATGTTTATTGGCATAATTTTTAGCCTACCCTTTTGGGGGCACCTGACATCTGGGGCAAGAAAAACTGAAGAAAATGGCGTCGGCTGCATCTTTTATACCCCTGGCGCACTCACGTCGGGGAAGAGGCGACAGCAACCGACGCCGGACCAAGACTTTGGAATTCAGGCCGACTGCGGGTAGCCTGCCAGCAGGATAATCCAAGAGTAATGACTGCAACAGTGAATACACTCGAACATCTACATTTATGGTAGGTACACAGCTGTACTTTACCCTTTCTTCCTCATTTATGTTTTCAGTAATCTTATTTTTATTTTTATTTTATTTTACATTTGTTTACCGGGCTAGTCCAACTGGATACATTTCCATTTTCAGCAGAGGCCCGGGGAGAAAAGCTCCACATTGAAGTTAATACAAACAAGTCATTTGCATAAAGAAAGTAAGTAGTTAGTAAAATACAAACAGAAATAAGGTTCAATCTAGATTATACTAGTTGAAACTATATACTGGGAAGGACACTTACTCTAATTTTATTTACAGTACAAGATAGGGGAGTTATACTTTAGTAAAACATACATGAAGAGTATAATTGATTAAGTAAATATAAACCATACAGAGTTCTATATTAATTCATATCAGAGGCTAATTAACAAGGGTGTTTTAGAGATTGTCTACTCAAGGGGAGTGAGTAGAGAGAGGTAAGAGAGGGTGGTTAAGAGAAGAGTAATTAGTAGAATCATAAGATTAGTCGGGATTGATGCATGGGCATAGCCAGAGTGTTTTTAGATGTTGTTTGAGCTTTTGTTTAAAGAGGAAGGGTGAAGAAGTAGAAGTTAGAGTGGTAGGTAGAAGATTCCAGTATTTACCTATGGTGTTGGAGAACAGTGAGTCGCCTGCTATGTTATTGGACTTAGCTTCACAAGAAGTTTATTAGAGGAGCATAATGAATTTAGGTTAGAATAGGGAGAAATAAGGTCAGAAAGTATGGGGGTATTTTTTGGTTGGTAAAATATCCTATGAACAAAGGTAAGTTGGGAGAGTAATAGCGTATTTTTTAGTTCTAGCCAGTTTAGTTGTTGTAGATTCTGACAGTGGTGAGTTCTAAATGGGTTTGCGGTAGCAAATCTAGCAATGCTATTGTATGCATTTGCTAGTTTAGTGAGGTTATTTTTCTTTAGGTTAGTGTATATGGGTGAAGCATAAAGAAGAGTGGAAATAAGATGAGAGTGAGCGAGTGTAATTTTGGCCTGTGGAGTTAAAAACGTTTTAATTCTATATAAGGAGCCGAGTTTTCTATTTACGGTTTTAATAGTGTTATTAATGTGATTATCAAAAGTGAGGTTATTGTCAATTATAATACCTAACAGCTTAGTGGTAGAGTCAGGGGCTATATGTGTGCCATTGTTGGAAGTAATAGAGAAGTCTGTGAGGGGGGACTTACTATTAGGCCTGAAGAGCAGGAGTTTGGTTTTATTGGCATTCAAAAGGAGGCAGTGTTTCAAGAACCATGCCTCAACTGTGCTAAATACATTCTGTGTTAAGGTTTGTAGTTCAGAGGAGGTGTTAGCAGAGCATATAAGTGTTGAGTCATCTGCATATTGAATACATGTAGCTTGAGGTATTGCTACATGTAAGTCATTTATGAATAATGAGAAGAGGAGAGGTCCTAGGATGGAACCCTGTGGAACTCCAAGAGAGACTGGCAGAAGGGATGAAAGTGTGTTATCCCAGAGAACTGCCTGTTACTAAGGTAGGAAGTGAACCATTGAATAGCTTTGGTATCTAGAGAGAGAGATTCAAGGGTTTTTATGAGCATATTGTGGTTTACCATGTCAAAGGCTTTTGACAGGTCTATAAAGAGTGCTGATGACAGGATACTATTATTGCGGTTTCTATTGATACACTCGGTAAAAGATAGGAGAGCTGTTGTAGTGCTATGAAATGGCCTAAAGCCATGTTGGCAGTTGGCTAGTAAGTTATATTGAGTTAAGTGGTGCATTAGCTGATGATGAATACATTTCTCCATAATTTTTGCTAAGGGTGATGAGTGCTATAGGCCTGTAGTTAGAATACTCATTTGAGCTACCTCCTTTATGTAAAGGGATTATGTGGGAAAATTTCCAGATAGCAGGGATGATTCCTTCATTGATGGTTCTGTTTATAAGGAGGGATATGGGATAAGCAACTGCTTCAGCTGCTTTTTGAAGGTATACAGATGGTAACTGATCTGCAGATGGGGTACAAGGTTTGAGTTTTTGGATGAGTTTTAGGATGTAGGAAGTAGAGATGGGTTGTAGTTGGAATATAGGGAGATTAGCAGATGTGCAGGTGGGAAGGTTAGATTTGTCTATTGTGAGTTGACTCGCTAGTGAATTAATGGTGTCTGTGAAAAAGGAATTAAAGGCATTGGCAGTTTGATGTGAGGTATTCTTTTCAGCCCCTAAAGGGGAAGGTGTACTAGAGTGGCCTGGGTGTAGGAGTGAATTTAAGGTTGACCAGAACCTTTTGGGGTTGTTATGATGAGTTTGCTGTAATTTACAGTAATAGTTCTTTTTATCTAAAAAACAGATTTTTAGTGCTATTTCTTAACTGTCTAAAGGCTTGTTGGTCTAAAGTAGTTTTTGTAGTTCTCCATTTAGCCCAAGATTTATTCCTAAGTAGTATTTTTTGTCTTGTCTCTTTGGACAGCCAGGGGGCAGGTTTAGATTTAACTCTGATAGATCATTTTGGAGCATGTTGGTCAAGGATTGATAGGAATTTGGTATTGAAATATTTGATAGCATCTTCAAGGGTTAGGGTTTTTAGAAGATTCCAGTTACAGGCTTTTAGTTCATTTTGGAATAATAATGGGTTGAAGTGTTTATTGCTACGGGAGACCCTGTAGGTAGGGGTATAATTAATGTCACACTTGTCTTATGATGTAAGTTAAGGAATGATCACTTGCACCATCAGGCAAAGTTCCTACTGTATATGTTTGTTGCTGTTTGTTAGTAAGAATCCAATCTAGAATACTTTCTTTGTTATTGGGTTTATTGATTCTTGTGGGATTATTGATTGTCTGAGTAAAGCCAGATTTAAAAAAATGTATACCATCACATTCCTAGTCATCCAGATCTCAGGTACTACTTAAAGTTTTATGTGACTGGATCACATTATCAGTTCTTTGCCTTACCTATTGTGTTGTACACTGCTCCAGTATTGTTCACATAATGTCTAGTCCCTGTCATAGACCACTGCAGGCTACAGGGTATCTGCATTTTTTTCCATATTTGGATGACTTGCTTATTTTTGCACAGTCTTTTTCAAAGTGTCAGGAATCCCTCACTTGGATGATAGATTTGCTACACAAGCTGGGACTTCAAAAGTCTTTTTTGACTCCTTCACACAAGATTGTATTTCAGGGGTGTCTGCTGTACACCTCAGTTCAAAGAGCAGACTTCCATCAATGTGAGGGAATACTTTGTGATTCTGGTTCTCCTGGCAACTATGATTGTCATGATACCTTTTGTAAGACTCCCCATGAGAAAAATACAAATGTATCTGAAGTCTCTATGTCCCAGCACCAATATCTATTATCTTTTCAGATTCCAGTTCTGAGATATGTGAAAATAGAAGCCACTTAGTAGAGTTAGCAAATATCCCTGAATCCAGGTCTCTCTTTCTGCTCCAAAGCAGTCAAAGATGCCTCAGACTTTGCTTGGGGAGCAGTATCAAAGGGGATAAAAGTGCAGGGTCTCTGGGACAGGAAGGATAGAACAAAGCACTTAAGAGCTAGTGTCTCTTGTATGTTTATCAAGGCTCCCAATTCTCTGAATTATTTGTGATCCCCTATGAACTTTTCAGGTTGTTCAAGACAGTGCCACGGTAATGTACATAAATAAGCAAGGGGGAGCTGGATCTTACCCCTATGCAGACCAACCATGTTAGCACAGGATATAGCTTTACAGTGCAATGTCACTCTACAGGTATCTTATATTCCACAAGAGCAAAATGGAAACTAGATCAGGGAGTCTTCCAAGACTTGATCCATCTGTAGGGATTTCCTCAGGTAGACCTTTTTGCTTCCTCTCTGAACAATTAGCCGGCAAAATGCTGCTCCTGGACTCCACGCAAGAACATCTGGAGGACAGATTCTTTTTTTTTTCTTTTCCTTGCAGGAATGTTCCTGTATGCTTTTCCACTGATATCCAGGAAACCTCTGAAGATTCAGGTGGAATCTTCAGTGATAATTGTGGGTGACTCCCTTCTGGCTAAGGCAACAGTGGTTCTTCCTTCTTTTGGAATTTGCCAGGGGCAATTACCACAAGCTTACTCTTAGACTGGATTTATTTCCACAAGAAAAGGGGTGTTTGATACATCTCTACCCCAAACAACTACAACTGACTGTCTGGATGATAAGTTTTAATACTTTTTAAGCACCTGTTTATTGAGGACCTGCAGCTGGTACTAATGGAGGCAAGAAAGTGTGCTACTAGAAAATCATATGTAATTAAATGGAAAAGTTGTTCTGGTTGGTGCCAAAAAAATAACCAGCACCCATTTAGAGCTAGTGTTTCTCTGGTTTTGCAATGTGCATGTGTGTGTTACTACTCCAGGGACTGTTTTACTTCTCTATTAGAGTTAATTTATCAGCCATTCCAGTACATCTGCCCATGGATCTCCTTTTTTGAATGCATTCTCATGTGAAAAGGTTTTTGAAAGGGGTGTTACATAAGAGATCTCAAGAAAACTGGTGGCTTCTCCTTGGGAAGTTAATTTTGCATCAGAGAAGCTGACACATGCTCCATTTGAGCCAGGTCATATGTCTAACTTGAGGTTCTTAAAATGAAAAACAGTTTTACTGATTGCTCTGACCTCTGCAAGAAGAGTGTCTGAATTGCAAATTTTTATGGTGGGTTAACCATTTTACTTTAAGCCAAACTATCCATTTCCTTCTAATGGCCTCCTGTGTCACTGTTGCAGTATTTTTCACAATTCACATCTCCTGCAAGGATAGCCCAATATTGGGCCATTATACCAAAGCCTGTAGATCTTGTGTGCACCGTATGTCACATACATACTCCCCACACAAGATGTAGGGCATAAAGGTGATATATGGACAGAGTTATGCATAACTTCTTTGCCTCCAGTCTGAGCGCTGTCATCACTCATTTTGAGGAATTGTCTTTGGAAACACTATAGCTAGAATGATGGAATTCTCTAAGTGGGATTTTTCTCAACTGTCTGATGTCTAGAAAATATTATGAGCTTCTTCAGATTGTGACATCCCCACTTTGGGCCAGTAATCAAGGAGCCTGAACCCCCCCCCCCTACCAAATATGTGACGTCCCCACTCTGGGCCAGTAATCAAGGAGCCTGAATCCTCATCACTGACACTGTTGAAGGACGTTCACATAGAGTACAAATGGATACAGTCAGTATTTCCAGATGCAGGCCTCTCTGCATCAAGCACAATTTCTCTTAAGAGCACACAGTGAACAATGTCAGCCCGAGCTCTGTATTTCTTTATACCTGTGTCCCTCCAGAACCCCAGTAAGGCTCTCCACTATCACAGCTATAGGGTTAAGTTCTCAGCTGAGTGGGCAAGCCAAGTCCTCCAGCACCTTCTCTGTGAAACCAGTGATTTGTGTCCCTGCTCCAAGTAGCTGACACACACACTGTGAGATTTGATTCACACACACACACACACACACACACACACGCAAGGCTGGCAGAGATTACCCAGTGTGCCCCCTTCCGCCCAGACTATAAGGTAGTTATCACTGCCACCAGACACTACAAAGCCAGCTACCTAAGGCTCTTGAAAGGATACCCAATTATACTGAGTGAAATTAAAATTAATACAGATAGTAATGTTGATCAAAGAGCCAGGCTTCCGGAGTGGCCACAGTGTCACCAATAGATATATACTCTCAAAGGTTAAAATAGACCAGCCACAATGAAAATTTTAAGTATATTTAATAATAAAAGAACATGAAAATACAAAATATTTATTTACAGTAAACACCAGAGTTTCAGTCACAGGAAATATTAAAAGTAACACAGCTGGAAAGATTCACATAGTTACAGAAAAACAATACTTAACTATTTATTTGTATTTTCCTGACTTATCTAGAGAATTACTGTTCCTGATTACTGAAGAGAGCAAGGCAAGATAAAGTAGGTGAGGGATCCTTCTATGTCAGGTTCCAAGAAACAGACTGCCATGAGACTTCTGTCTCACCTAACATTATTTCTGTACAGAATGGCATCACATACATCTGGTCATCTGACTTCTGGTTCCCATGCAACCCTCCATTGCTAGAAACTTCCAGAATTTAGCACCTACATATCAGTAATATGGAAATAAGGGTAGAACTTGGCTAGGCTTGTAAAGGCCCTAGGGCCATTAGTCTACTAACTTCCAATGATCCTATGAATACACACACAAGAGCATTGATCATATCTGGTGCAGCTTCTGGAAGTCATGAAACAATCACAAACTTCTACTCCTACAAAGACTAACAAACCATGCTTTTTACAGACATTAGGTCTCTGGCTTCATTCAAAACTATGCAATAAGATCTTTATGGCCTAGGCCCAGTAATTTAATTTCTTATTTTTCCAAAGTTAGCTGGAGCTGAGCTTAACCTCTTCTCTTCATGTATCCTCTGTTAACATGTATATATTTAATTCAGTTGCAATGCAGTCGGGACCCACTGCTGGTACATTTTTAACACAAATAACTTTACAAATCCATTTTCAGTGTAATCATCTATACAAATTAGTTTGATATTCAAATAACATACTTTTTTACTGAATTCCGGCTAGCGTTGCTTGCATATGTTACACATCCACTGTCCTATATCTCCTGGCATAGCTGGCAATACCTCACATCATCACATAGATGGACACTTCTAAACCTTCTGTGTTAACTCCTGTGTTGGCTGCTTTAAGACATCTTCATAGCTCCTTCTAAGTCTCCCAGTTCTTAGCCTCCTGCTCCAAGGAGAACTGACAGGTTCTGTAAGGTTTCTGAGGATTGCCAATTCTTATTTGATTGTCCTTCTGTTGACCCTGCT
Source organism: Protopterus annectens (assembly GCF_019279795.1). NCBI lineage: Eukaryota > Metazoa > Chordata > Ceratodontiformes > Protopteridae > Protopterus > Protopterus annectens. The sequence goes on along the minus strand of NC_056735.1, from coordinate 1,970,867,711 downwards.
GTTGTGTCAGTCTCCTCTGCCAAGCCTTCTAAACCTTTGCCCTCCTCCAAGCTTCTGCCTTCAGAAAAGATAGTATGGCAATGGAGAGAATTGGTAAGACGGTTTATACTGCTTCTACTTTGGCCTTTTGGGCCATCATTTACCAGACCCACATGTCCAGATACACTCTAGCCTTGATTGCCCAAGCTTTTCAGGTTATTTCCAGCCTCCCTGATTCTGAAACATAATCTTCTGCTTTATTTGTTTTAATAGAGTTCTACCTCTCAGCTGCTTGTCACTTTGTCACGCGTAGTTATGATGCTGCTGATACATCTTCCAGAGCTGCTGCCTTTGGGTCATTATTCTTGGCTTCGCCTGCAGTCCTTATCTGAAAACATTAAGGCCAAGTTGTATGCATATTTCGATAATAAAAATCTCTTTGGGTCTGCTGCCACTTATATGTTTAAATCCCTTCCGGAAAAAAGAAAAGTTTGGCAGGATCTTAAACATAATTTTGTGTCCCCTATCCCCAAGTTCCTGAGTAACTATCCTACTAGTTCTGCTTTTGTTCACAGGAAGCCTCATCAGGCCACCAAATGCAGGAAGGGTGGTAGGTCAGCTCCTCCTGCTAAGTCTTCTCAGGCTCCTGTGGCTCAAAAGCCTCCTTTATCTGACAGACCTGATTCTCTTTGACATATTGCCCCACCTACCCCATGGCAAAGCCAGGTTCCCTTGTCTCTTTGTCTGTTCCTGCCTTCCAAACTGGCATATAATCACCTTGGATTCTTGAGTTCTATCTGTCATCTGTCAGGATTACTTCATGGTGTGGAAGTCTCTCCCTCCTTTTTCAGGGATTCCCCAACCTCCTCTGGAACAGCTTCCTCTTTTCTCACAAGTCCTTGGGTTGCTGGTGGACAAGGGAACTATTCAATCTGCCGGTCAAGGAGAGGCAGGCTAGCAAGTACGGTAGGTGCACAGGCCAGACAAACTTGAGTATACATAAACAAAAAAAGCCAGCACCTTGGAAGAATGAAGCATCAAGGTTTATTGGAACTAAACCGGTTTCAGCATAAAGCTTTCATCAGTGGTACATCTCAGATAGCAGTTCAAACCCTGCAATAAATACCTGATCCGATTAAATGTCCATGACATCATTTCCTGTTCAAAACAAAGTTATTGTGATACCAAATCCTAGGCACAGAAAACAATATTCAACCACATAAAAAGTCTGTGAAATAGAACTTTTAATACATCTTGTATTTGTGATTGATATGTTAATATACTATTTATAATTCACTGTTTGAGAATTATGATGCTCTATGCACCATGTATTAAGTCCAACCTAGTGGTATCCAACTCATGATAGGAATGGAAAGTTTTACAATTTGTCATTTCATCCAAGTGGAAAAAGACCACCCAGTTTTACAATCCATTTCCTTTCCTTCATGTTTAATATATTATGCCACCCTATTTTAAAGGATCTATTGCCTGATATTTTGTTAATGACTGTGAAAGAGAATTTCGCAGTATGGTGAATCAGTGAATGTCTATAGAGAGCATTGGTGGCTCTGGCATTCCTAATATCTCCTAGATGTTCTGACATTCGGAATCTTAATTGTCTAGAAGTTTGGCCCACATAGAAAGCTTGACAAGTGCAAGTGGCCAAATATATGACCCAGTCTGTTCCACAGTTGGCAAAGCAGTTAATATTATACAATTGTCCAGTATTTTTGCTGGTAAAAGTTTTGGTCTTGAAAACATGTTTACAAAAGGTGGAATGTCCGCAAGGTTAAGAACCAACCAATTTCTCCCCTGTTAGTGTGGTTTGGTGATAAGTTGCATCATGATGCATGATTTTTTGTAGTGAGAAAAATGGGGACACATAGTTTTTCCTCGCCTATAAGAAAATAGGCATTTGTCCCCCAAGATGTTATCCAATTGGGCATTTGTCTTCAGAATGTTCCAGTGTTTATCAATGATGTCAACAAGGTGTGCTGTAATTTTGCCAAATGTGATGACCAACCTCAAGGTGTCCTTGTTATCCTTCCTGGGGTGATGTTTATATTCTAATAGGGTATCCGTGGATTGGCTTTTCGCCCATTGCATTGCCAAGTTGACATTCTGTTTGCCATATCCCCTAGCTAAAAATCTATTAGCTAAATCATGATGGGAATGTGTAAGATCCTGTTGTGAAGAGCAGATTCTCTTCAAACACAGGAACTGGGATTTTGGAATGTTGTTAATGGTATGTTTGGGGTGGAGACTGGTGGCATGTAACAGGCTGTTGTATTGTGGATATTTTCGATAAACAGTAGTACGTAACGTGTTGTCTGCTTGACGCTATAGATGAACATCCAGAAAGTGGATCTCATTAAGGTGATGACTGACTGTAAATTCAGCCCCCCATTTATTTCCATTGAGGTATTCAATGACTTCCTCCAGATATTCACTGCCCCCTTTCCATACAAGCCAACAGTCGTCCAAATATCGTCTCCATATGTCTATCTCTGGCATATACAAATTATGTAGTTCATTGTATATGATGTGCTCTTCCAAATATCCCATATATAGATCAGCATATATTGGGGCAAAAGATGCCCCCATTGCTGTACCTTGAATTTGCCAGTAGCACTCATGTTGGAAATAGAAGACATTTTTAGTAAGGACATGCTCGGCCATACAAATGAGCAGTGTGTTGAAACCCGGGCTGTAAATGTTAATCTTGTTTAACCAAAATTCTAATGCTGTTAATCCGGCCCAATGTGGGATACTGGTGTAGAGTGATTTGACATCCAGGGTACACATCAAGCAATGCAGTTCCAATTGAAACTCAGAAACAATTTATAAGAATTCTGTCGTGTCATTTAATCTGGCTCTGATATATGGCAAAAGTGATTTCAAATATTCAGTCAGAAATGCCGACAAATGCTCTGTGAAGGAGCCTATGCCCGAAACAATAGGTCTGCCTGGTGGCGTGTTTAAAGATTTGTGAATTTTGGACAGTAAGTACAAATATTGTTTACCTGGATCTTTGACCATTAGTAGTTGTTTGGTTTTGACACTGATAATTCCCTCCTCAACTGCTTCCTGCAAAAAATTGTCAATTTCTTTTTTGAAGTTTGGAGTTGGGTCTGTGGGCATGTTCATATAATGCTGGGGGTTAGACAACTGCCTACTTCCCTCAGCCCAGTAATAACTGGAGTCCATGACCACCACTGCCCCACCCTTGTCTGCTGGAAGAATGGAAATGTCAGTGTTAGCCCTAAGATCCATGAGAGCCTTTTGTTCCGTCTTTGTTAAGTTATGTCTGATAATATTTAGGGACCCTAAATGGTAATGCAAATCTTTAATCACTGCTTGTTGGAAAATTGCAACATGTTTGTCCATGGGTGGACTGAAGTTAGATTTGTGGAATCTAAATTCAGTAGATCTTTGAGATTGATCCTGTTGGCCGAAAAACTATTTTAGATTAATCTTTCTACAAAAATATAATATGTCAGATACAAAAATGCTTTCATCCACAAAAAAAACAGGGATAAAACCAAGACCTTTATTTAACAATGTTTCCTCTTCAGATGTTAAAACATGTTTAGAAATGTTATGCACATTTGAACAGTCCAGATTTATTTCACTATTGATTGGGCTAGTAAATGTGTTTTTTTTGACTTATCAACCGTTTTTGGCTTTTGGCAGTCCTTTGGCATTATTTTTTGTTGGCGGCCATATTTTTATGAGCCTCAGCAACATTCCTCTTTTTGGCCGACATTGGAAGTGATATTTTGAAACCGCGGCAAGGTTGGCTCTCATATTGGACATGGTTTGGTGTGTCAACATGTGTTTGTTAAACTGGGGATCACTTGGATGTATTTTAGGACGTTGACTGTACTTTTTTTGTTTGAGTCTCACCGGAATGGATGGCGATCAATAAGAACGGCTCTATCGAAAGATTGGGAGCAGACGGAGAGCCTGTACACTCCACAGAGGATTGTTTCCAGTTGTTTTGAGCAGACTTTTACAAGAAGCCATTTTGTTGTTTGCTTATACAGACTAATGTTTCCAATTGTTTAGTGCAGACTGTCATAAGAAGCCATTTTTGTGTTTGTCTATACATGTGTTGTTCACTATACATTTTGGTCCAGGACTATTATCATTCTTGCAGAATTTTACAAATGGTGTACATGTTACTGCTTACTGTTTAGCTATGCTTTTGTTATTTACAAACAATGAGGATTTGGTTTATTAGAGAAGTAGGGAATTAGGGCTTGCCATTATCTCTCATACAGCCTCTTAAACAGTCGGTTTATGACTGGGGAAAGTACTTCTTCTTGGGTTGGATGGTTAAACAGACATAGAATGGTACGTTCTGAACCATCTAATTTTCCCTTCTTTTGCTGAGTGGGCACCAGTCATATTTCTATGGGCCTACGAACAAATACATAGTGATTCACAAACATCATTGGTTACCTGAACAGGGGTTGAGTGCATGTTTTTTGATGTGTTGTTTTACATTTTTCTGGCTCATGATTTAGAACTGGGCCTATGCAGTCATGACTTTTTGCTAGTTCTCATCAGACGGACCTATTCTGCTCATATGGATGGTATTATGGGGGAATTTATGATTTTTTCAAACGTTTATGACTAACTTACCACTAGGACAACCAGAATCTAGTAACTAATACTAAACAATCCCCTTTTTTTACAGCATTCATTTTTGCTGCCTATTAGCTTAGCTATTGCTTTTTAGGGGACAGCAAGCTACCTAGATCACATATGTGACTAATACAAATAGGACCTGATTTCCACACACTATATCACAAGTGGATCACATATTGACATTTGGTCATTGTACATTTTTTATGTTTAGGATAATGATCCTTTATGTTGGTAGGGCATAACTAAAATTGTTATGACATATTAGACAATAAGGAAATGTGTACATATATGCGGTTTAAAAGCCCCTCACCTGTGAACATGTTTTCTATAAGGGATTAGCCAATGGTTACTATATTACCTTTGTCTTTGAAACAGGGGTTTGTTTATCCTTACAGTGGTAAGCACTCATAATTATATTTAACTTGTGAACTTAGATGTTCTTCGTGTTTCACTGTTGCAGTCATTACATTTGGGTAATCTGCTGGCAGGTTGCCCTCAGCCAGCCTGAATTCCAAAGTTTTGGGTCCTGCGTGAGTTGCTGTCTTCTCTTCCATGACGTCAGGGGTATAAAGCATGCAGCCGACACCATTTTCTATAGTCTTTCTTGCCGCGCGGTGCCCGAAGCAGAAGCATTTCGCAAGTGCCGGTCGGTCGACTACTGAAATATTCGAGTTTGAGTTTCAGAACCGAAGTCTTCACTAAAGCGAAGTACCCCGTTGGGGAAATCTTTTTCTTGCTTTTTACCGATGTCAGAAAAAGTTAATAATTGTATTACTTGTGGGAAGCAAATACCTCATAAGGTTTTCATTTATACTGTATTTCTTGCCTAGGCCCTGATCACAACGTGCCAGGCTGTCGGTTTTGTGCTAGATTTAACCAACGCACTATTAAGCGTTGGTATATTTTTGCATCAAAGTATTTTGGAAACAGATTTAACTACCCAGAAATGTCGTCTGATAGCAATCCGATTACCGGAGTGCATAAAAAAACGCACAGAAAAGGACAGAGAAGGGCAGTCGAGATCCAAAACTGATGACGAAGCTTCTCCTAAGCCAGTCGCCGGTTCGCAGGTACTCATTGAGGTGCTTTCGCAGCCCCTGATACTCGCTACCTTCGAGTCACAGGACTTTACCGACACCCATGTGGAATCTGGCATGCCTCAAGATACTCAAGGTACTGGAACGATGGATGTATCTCCCTCGGATGGGTCCGGAGCCGCTGAGCAGGTACCAGCTTCTGAGGGTGTATTCAGACCTCAACATTTGTATATCAAAGCGACGACAGCTGTAAAACCAAAGACAAAAGCAACTACTAAAACTAAAAAAAACGACGCATGAGCCACGTGCACAGGCCTCTATGCCTAAAAAACAGATTATCAAAATGGCTGAAGACCTTATTACCTTGATCAGGGGTACCCATCCCCCTCCAGATAAGAGGCCTAGGCAAGACACTAATTATGAATCTTCATATCAGGTTTCTATTTCTTCTGATTCCTCTTCTGATCAGGAATTGTCTTTACCTCCCTATGAGGATTCTGATGCTGAGGAGTCTGTTCCATCTGCATCTCCTCCTGAGGACTATTCATTTGGAGAAACCTTGCATACTTTGAGGGAGCATTTTCACTGGGAGAGTCAAGACTTCTCAGAATCAAAAAAGAGGCTCAGGGATTTCCTTCTTCTCCCTCAGCACAAGCCTTTAGCCATTCTCCCTGTTTTAGACATTGTGGATGATGTGTTTTCGGAGTCAAACTTGACCCCTGACTCCTTACCCCCGGCTCCCAGTAAGCCTGACAGATATTACAGGGTCCCTGACTCTCATAAATTTTTATTTAAAAACCCTGCTGCTGATCCTGAAACTGAGTTAAGGCCTCAACAGCAAAAAATCCTACCCCCTCTGACAGAGATTCAAGGGCACTAGACAGATGGGGAAAAAAGGTTTATACATCTGCTACCTTGGCAATCAGGGCCTTAAACTGTCAGTTTCATATGCTTAAGTACCAACAACATGTTATGGGATTACTGAAACGGAAGATGATGTTGATTTCCAAATGTGCAGAAAATAAAGAATTACAGGAATTATTGCATGCAGCTGAACAAGTTGGAAAGCATACTTTGCAATGTGGTTTTGATTCCTTAGAGGCCTCCTGCAGGGCTGCAGTTACTGGATCTGTGATTAGGAGGCATGCCTGGTTAAAGGAACAAAATTTGCCTGATCATGTTAAAGCTAAATTGCTAGATGCACCTTTACAGCATGATTATCTGTTTGGTATTAAGGCAGAAGAGGTTTTAAAGAAAATGGAAGACAAAGCAAAGTCTATGCAAACTGTTAAAGACTTCTTACAAGTGCAGCCACCAAGATTCAGTAGACACTGGCCTACAAAAAATTGGTCCCTTCCTCTGTCAGACAGAGCTCAAAGGGGCAAATCCAGACGCCCTAAGGGTTCCAGATACCAGGCACAGGATTCATACAGGTCAAAGCAATGGGGCGGTTCCACCTCCAAACCTGGAGGAGATAAAGCGCAAACCTACAGAAAACAATCCCAATGATTTCCCTCTGCCAACCCCAAGCACTTATCTTTTGGCAGCACCCGTAGGGGGAAAATTAGCACTTCTTGCTCAAAATTGGCAGTTAATAACCCAGGACAAGTGGGTACTAAACATAGTATCACAGGGATACAGATTCCATTTCCACACTCTACCAATGGCAAATGGTTGGCCATATCTGCCAAAAAATCAATGGGCAGAGGCACATAAACAACTTACGTCCCTCATGGATATGGGGGCCATTCAGACAGTACCAGAACAGGAAAAAGGACAAGGTTTTTACTCAAGACTGTTCTTGGTACCCAGAAAGGACAAGGCCTGGCGGCCAATACTGGATTTATTGATTTTGAACACATACCTGGACATTCCAAAATTCAAGATGCTGACTTTGCAGCAGTTTCTGCCCATGCTGAGCAAGAATGCTTGGCTGGTGACTTTAGACCTAAAAGAGGCATACATGCATGTACCAATAAGACAATCGTGCAGAAGATACCTCAGATTCAAGGCTGGCTTAATGCATTACCAATTCTCTGCACTGCCCTTTGGCTTATCTACTGCGCCCAGGGTCTTTACAAAGTGCCTGGCACAGACAAAGAAGTATACAAATATATCCTTACTTGGACGACTGTCTCATTCAAGCAGAGAACAAGGACACTCTTCTTCGACACCTGGCATTTGTGAAAAGGCTTCTAACATGCCTAGGGTACACAATAATCGAAAAGAAATCACAACTGGTACCCTCTCAAAAGATAACATTCCTGGGTGCAAGCTTGGATACAACTGCCCAGATGGCTTATCTCACGCCAGACAAGCAAAGGCATCTGACTGCTTACTTTAAACTGATGGCAACAAAAACTCAGTCTTCTGCAAGGCAAATTTTGCAGGCTCTGGGCTTCATGGCATCCTGCATCCTACTAATTCCATATGCAAGAGTGCATATGAGGAAACTTTAATGGTACCTAAAAAGTTTATGGAGTCAACATTCACACAGTCTGGAAACAATGATTCCTCTCATTCCCTGCCTGCAACAGGAGTTTCTATGGTGGGCAAAGGCATGTCACCAAAACATGGGACTGCCCTTCACTGTACACTCTGCCAACCAAACCTCACCAACAGACGCATCAGATTATGCCTGGGGGGGCCCACATGGCAGGGAGATGCATTCAGGGCTTATGGACACCAAAACAAATGCATCTACATATCAACCAGAAAGAGATGCTAGCTGTTCAAAATGCCCTAACAGCCTTCAAGGACTTACTTCAGCCAAGACAACTACTGATAAAGACGGACAACACCACAGTCATGTGGTATACAAACAAGCAAGGGGGCACACACTCATGCCCCCTTTGCAGATTAGCCATGGCACTGTGGGACACAGCTTTGACCTACCAAATACATCTTCAAGCTCAATTTCTGCCAGGAAAACAAAACACTCTGGCAGATGATTTAAGCAGAAACCTTATGGATCCTCACGAGTGGAAACTAAATCCACAAGTCTTCAGCATGATAAGAGAGAAATGCGGGAGCACAGACATAGATCTATTTGCCTCTCCTCAAAATTATCAATTGAAAAGATTCTGCACAAGGACTTATCACAGACAAGCATGGAAAGTGGATGCCCTATCCTTCAGTTTGAAAAAACTATCAGTTTACGCCTTTCCTCCTCTGCCTCTTCTACCCAACGTCCTCCTAAAAGTCAGACAAGAGAAGCCAAAGATGATATTAATTGCCCCGGACTGGCCCCGTCAATACTGGTACCCAATCCTAAGGAACTTGGCTCAATACCCAGCTTGGACTTTGCCTCAAAGACCACAACTACTGTCCCAGCAAAACAATCAGATCCTGCACAATCAACTATAGACTCTGAACCTGGCAGCATGGCTAATCATGTAGTCGTACAAACAACACCTCTCAGTAAAGCTGTGATGGATGATATTTTGGAAGCCAGAAGGCCTAGTACTAGAAAATCTTATGTTGACAAATAGAAGAGATTCTGTGCTTGGAATCGAGCACAAGGAACTGATACAGCAAACCAAATATTCCTCAGATATTACAATACTTAACTGAGATGCTTGACAAAGGCCTATCTTTCTCATCAATCAAAATCATGCCTCTGCCATTTCGGCTCATTACAATACAGAGCCACCAATCTTTTTTCATCCTTTACTAAAGCAGTATCGTAGAAGAGCCAAAAATTTAAGGTCTCCTAGAAGATCATCATTACCTGCATGGGACCTCAATTATGTGTTGGAAAAGCTCACCCTGCCTCCATTTGAACCAGCTGCTACTGCTGATCTAAAGTTCTTATCATGGAAAACAGCTCTGCTACTAGCAATTACTTCAGCAAGAAGAGTTTCAGAGCTACAGGCCCTCATGGCTGTAGAGCCTTTTATCATCTTTTACCCAGACAGGGTGTCTCTAAGGACAAATCCTACTTTTATGCCTAAGGTGGTTTCCAGTATGGCTCTTAACCAAACAATTCATCTGCCAACTTTTTATCCAAATCCGCACAACAAGGGGGAGAGAATTCTGCATTCCTTGGACGTACACAGACAGCTAAGATTCTGCTTGAGCAGGACAAAAGCTCTAAGAAAAACTGAGCAATTACTAGTGTCATATTCTGCAGGATCAGAAGGTAAATCTATTTCAAAGCAGTCAGTTTCATAGTGGATAAGCCACTACATCCGTTTCTGCTACTTACACCATGGTAAACCTGTGCCCAAGGGCATTAGGTCTCATTCCATCAGAGCCAGAGCTGCAGCTACTTCAACAGCCTTTCTCAGAGGAGTACCAACCAAAGACATTCTAGAAGCTGCTACTTGGAGTTCTGTTCAAACCTTTACAAAGCATTACCATTTGCCTCTCTACTCTTAAGTACAGGGAAGGCTTTGCCACTGCAGTTCTGCAGGGCCTTATAGCCGCACCTAATGCTGTTTAGCCCCATCCTCCCAACCATCACTTTGGGATTCTACCCAAATGTAATGACTGCAACAGTGAAACACGAAGAACATAGTACAGATGTTCATTGTGTTTCACTGTTGCAGTCATTACACTTGGGTTATCCTGCTGGCAGGTTACCCACAGTCAGCCTGAATTCCAAATTCCTGGTCCGGCGTCGGTTGCTGTCGCCTCTTCCCTGATGTCAGTGTGCCAGGGGTATATAAGATGCGGCTGATGCCATTTTCTTCAGTCTTTCTTGCCGTGCGGTGCCCGAAGCAAAAGCAGTTCGCAAGTGCCGGTCGGCCGACTCCTGAGATTTACAAAATTGAATTTCAGAACCGAAGTCTTCAATAAAGCTAAGTACCCCGTTGGGGAAACTTTTTCTTGCTCCAGACCAATGTCAGTAAAAGTTAACAATTGTATTTCTTGTGGAGAAGCAAATACCTCATAAGGATTTACATTCTTACTGTATTACTTGCCTAGGCCCTGACCATGACGTTGCTAGTTGTCGGTTTTGTGCTAGATTCAACCAATGCACTATTAAGCGTCGGTTCGATTTTGCTTTACATTACTTTGGCCGAAGGTTTAACTATATAATGCCGTCAGAACAACCGACGACCGGAGTACATAAAAAACGCAATGACAAAGAAAAAGACAGGCATCCGAGGTCCAAAACTCACGACAAAGCCTCTTCTAGGCCAGTCGCCGGTTCGCCGGTTTTCAGTGAGTTGCTTTCGCAGCCCCTGACACCCGCTACCTCAGAGCCACAGGCCACATTCGACTCCCACGTGGAGACAGCTAGGCTTCTGGAAACTCAAGGTATTGGGCCTACTGATACAATTCCCTCAGATGGGTCCGGAGCCGCTGAGCAGGCATCGGCTTCTGAGGGTGTTTTCAGACCTACACAGCTTACTATCAAGACCACTTCAGCAGCCAAGGCAAAGTCTAAAACACCTTTAAAGACAAAGAAGCAAGTACAGCATTCTCCTGGACAGTCATCCATGCCAAAGAAACAGATGCTCAAAATGGCCGAGGACCTAATTACTTTGATCAGGGGTTCCCATCCCCCTCCTGATAAAAGGCCTAGTCAAGACACTGATTATGACTCCTCTGACCAGGTTTCTATTTCTTCTGATTCCTCTTCAGAACAGGGATATTCTTTTCTTCCCTATGAGGACTCTGATGCTGAAGAATCTATCCCTTCAGCCTCTCCTCCTGAGGACTACTATTTTGGGGAAACCCTGCACACCATGAGGGAACATTTCCATTGGGAGAGCCAGGATTACTCAGAATCCAAGAAAAGGCTTAGAGACTTTCTTTTATTGCCTCAGCACAGGCCTCTTGCTATCCCCCCTGTACTAGATATTGTTGATGATGTTTTTTCTAAATCCAGTTTGACTCCTGATTCTTTACCCCCTGCACCAGTTAAGCCAGATAGGTACTACAGGGTTCCAAATTCTCATAAATTTCTTTATAAAAACCCTGCTGCTGATCCAGAAACTATTTCTCAGGGTCCCAAAGGGGTCAAGGCTTCCACTGCAAAAAAACCTGTTCCCTCTGATGGGGATTCTAGAGCACTGGACAGATGGGGGAAGAAAGTTTACACCTCTGCTACTTTAGCTGTAAGGCCTTTAAACTGCCAGTTTCACATGCTTAAATATCAGCATTACTTAATGTCTTTGCTAAAACAAAAAATGCTTACAAGCTCTAAATGTCCTGAAAACAAGGAAATGCAGGATTTATTGCATGCAGCTGAACAAGTGGGAAAGCATACTTTGCAATGTGGTTTTGATTCATTAGAGGTATCTTGCAGAGCCGCAGTTACAGGTTCTGTCATTCAAAGGCATGCTTGGTTAAAAGAACAGAGTTTATCTGATCATGTTAAAGCAAAATTATTGGATGCTCCATTACAGCATGATACTTTGTTTGGTGTTAAGGCAGAAGAGGTGTTAAAGAAAATGGAGGAGAAAGCAAAATCAATGCAGACAGTAAAGGATTTCTTACAGGTTCAGCCACCTAGATTTAGCAGGAACTGGCCTACTAAAAATTGGTCCTTTCCAGTGTCAGACAGGCCACAAAGAGGCAGATACAGATGCCCAAGAGGCAGATCTCAGCCCCAAGGCTCATACAGACCTAAACAATGGGGTGCTTCAGCCCCCAAAGGCGGAGAAGACAAATCACAACCTTATAGGAAACAGTCCCAATGACTTTCCTTTACAAATACCAAGCACTTACCTTTTGGCAGCACCCTTGGGGGAAAACTAGCACTTTTCTCACAAAACTGGCACATGATCACCCAGGACAAATGGGTTCTGAATATTGTTTCTCAGGGTTACAGGATCCACTTTCACACCCTTCCAAGGTCAAAAGGTATGCCAGACCTGCCACACAATCAATGGGCAGATGCACAAAAACAAATTTCTGCTCTCATGGACATGAGGGCTATTCAAAAGGTACCACAGCAAGAGCAGGGGCAAGGATTTTACTCGAGACTTTTCTTGGTACCCAGAAAAGACAAAGCCTGGAGACCAGTACTGGACCTGTCAATTCTAAATACTTTCCTGGATGTTCCAAAATTCAAAATGTTGACACTGCAGCAACTTCTACCCATGCTGGGCAAGAAGTCTTGGCTAGTTACTTTAGACCTCAAAGAGGCATACCTGCATGTCCCAATCAGACAATCTTGCAGAAGATACCTCAGATTCATAGCTGGCTCAATGCATTACCAATTATCTGCACTGTCCTTTGGCTTATCTACTGCACCCAGGGTCTTCACAAAATGCCTGGCACCAGTAATTGCATTTTGCAGACAAAAAGGAATTCAAATATATCCCTACTTGGACGACTGCTTTATTCAACAGAGAGCAAGGACATTCTACTAAAGCATCTGGCGTTTGTAAAAAGATTACTAATTTTCCTAGGGTACACAGTAAACAAAAATAAATCAAAACTAGTGCCCTCTCAAGAGATAATATTCCTGGGTGCAAGCTTAAATACAACTGCCCAGATGGCTTATCTCACGCCAGACAAGCAAAGGCAACTAACTCATTACTTTCAAATGATGGCAACAAAGACCCAGTTACCTGCAAGAAAAATTCTGCAGGCTTTGGGCTTCATGGCATCCTGCATCCTGCTAATTCCATATGCAAGACTGAATATGAGGAAGCTACAATGGTATCTAAAAAGTGTTTGGACTCAACATTGCCACAGCCTGGAAACAATAAAAACTCTTATCCCCTGCCTGCAACAGGAGTTTCGATGGTGGGCACTAGGCTGTCACCACCACAAGGGACAGCCTTTCACTTTACCCACAGCCAGGCAGACATTAACAACAGATGCATTGGATTATGCCTGGGGGGCACACATGGCAGGAAAATGTATTCAGGGCACGTGGCCCACAGACCAAATGCATCTTCATATCAATCAAAAAGAGATGCTAGCTGTACTGAATGTCCTGACAGCCTTCAAGGATCTACTACATCCAGGACAACTATTGCTAAGGATGGACAATACTACAGTTATGTAGTACATAAACAAGCAAGGGGGCACGCATTCCTACCCCCTCTGCAGGCAAGCCATGACTTTGTGGAACACTGACCTATCAAGTACATCTGCAGGCACAATTCCTGCCAGGAAAGAAAAATACTCTGGCAGACGAACTAAGCAGAAACCTCATGGACCCATACAAGTGGAAACTAGATCCACAGGTCTTCAGCATGATAACAAGGAAATGGGGATGCCCAGACATAGATCTTTTTGCCTCCCCTCACAACTGCCAACTACAGAGATTCTGCACAAGGACTTCTCATTCACAAGCATGGAAGGTGGATGCTCTATCATTCAGCTGGAAAACCCTAACAGTTTATGCCTTTCCACCACTGCCTCTCCTCCTCAAGGAACTCCTAAAAGTCAAACAAGAGAAGCCAAAAATGATTCTGATTTTAGCAGACTGGCCACATCAGCACTGGTACCCAATCCTAAAGAGCTTGTCTCAAGGCCCAGCCTGGACTTTATCTCTAATTCCTCATCTTCTGACTCAACCAAACAATCAGATCCTGCACAGCCAACTCAGAACCTTAAATCTGGCTGCATGGCAAATACTGTAGCCACTCAGAACACACCTCTCTCTAAAGCTGTTATGGATGTCATTTTGGAAGCCAGGAGGCCCAGCACCAGGAAATCTTATGCAGAAAAATGGAAGAGATTCTGTGCTTGGAACCAGGCACAAGGACTTGAACCACTTGTTCCAAATATTCCTCAGATTTTACAATACCTAACTGAGATGCTAGACAAAGGCCTATCCTTCTCATCAATTAAAATCCATGCCGCTGCCATTTCAGCTCATTACAATACGGAAGTTCCTATTTTCTCACATCCACTGCTAAGACAGTACCTCGGAGGGGCAAAAAACATAAGACCCCCAAGTAGAGCACCGATACCTACATGGGACCTCAACTTTGTCTTGGAAAAGCTCACACTGCCTCCTTTTGAGCCAGCCAATACAGCTGATATAAAATTCTTATCATGGAAAACTGCTCTGCTCCTAGCAATAACTTCAGCAAGAAGAGTCTCAGAGCTACAGGCATTAATGGCAGTGGAACCTTTCATCATTTTTCATCCGGACTGGGTTTTTCTAAGGACAAACCCAACATTTATGTCAAAGGTAGTATCTAGTGTGGCTCTTAACCAAACCATTCATTTGCCAACATTTTATCCAAATCCCCAGAGTAAAGGTGAGAGACTTCTGCACTCTTTGGACATACACAGGCAGCTACGCTTCTACTTGGACAAAACAAAAGCTTTCAGAAAAACTGAGCAACTGTTTGTAGTATATGCTGCAGGATCACAAGGAAAGGCGATTTCAAAGCAGACTATTTCAAAATGGATAGGACACTGCATTTGTTTCTGCTATGCACAGCATGGCAAATCAGTGCCTAAGAATATTAGGCCACATTCTACCAGGGCAGCAGCCACTTCAGCAGCCTTTCTCAGAGGAGTACCAACCAAGGAAATTTTGGAGGCTGCAACTTGGAGTTCAGTGCACACTTTTACCAAGCATTATCGCTTAACTCTTTACTCTAAATCCAGAGCAGGCTTTGCCACTGCAGTTCTGCAGGGCCTCATAGCCTCTCCGAATCCTATTTAGACCCAGCTGCCCTACCTCAGCTTTGGGATTCAACCCAAGTGTAATGACTGCAACAGTGAAACACGATGAACATAGTACAGTTGTGTACCTACCATAAATGTAGATGTTCAAGTGTATTCACTGTTGCAGTCAAACCTCCCTCCATCCCCCTTTCTTTGCTGGGACTTATCTGTACTTCTCTATCCTATACATCCTATGTGGTGTATTTGCTTTTAGATGAAGGTATTGTTTTATTTTAGTGTATGTTATTATAAGAAATATGTATTGCCTACCTACTTGGGGGCACTTGACATCTCGGGCAAGAAAAACTGAAGAAATTGGTGTCGGCTGCATCTTATATATCCCTAGTGCACTGACGTCAGTGAAGAGGTGACAGCAACCGACGCCGGGCCAGGACTTTGGAATTCATGCCGACTGCGGGTAGCCTGCCAGCAGGATAACCCAAGTGTAATAACTGCAACAGTGAATACACTCGAACATCTACATTTATGGTAGGTACACAACTGTACTTTATGTACACTTAACATAAATGTAGATGTTCGAGTGTATTCACTGTTGCAGTCCAGGTTACCCTCCCGCCATCCCCCTGTCATTTTGAAGTTTATCTTTACTTCTCTGTCTTTTACAACCTATGTGGTGTATTTGCTTGTAGATGAAGGTAAAGTTTATATTGTTGCATGTGTGTGTGTATATATATATATATATATATATATATATATATATATATATATATATATAAATTTTGCTTACTTTTTGGGGGCACCTGATATCGGGGGCAAGAAAAACTAAAGAAAATGGCGTCGGCTGCATGTTTTATACCCCTGACGACCTGACATCATGGAAGAGAAGACAGCAACCAACGCACGACCCAAGACTTTGGAATTCAGGCCAACTGAGGGCAACCTGCCAGCAGATTACCCAAATGTAATGACTGCAACAGTGAATACACTCGAACATCTACATTTATGCTAAGTGTACACAACTGTATTTTTATAATAGTGGCCTTGGTTTCGGATTGTCCATTTGTTTATTCTGGGTGGAATTTTTTTTTTTGTGTCCTTTTTGGACCTAACAGTTCTATTGCCTTGTTACTGTTTGGTCTCAGTCAACGAACTTTTGCCATTTCTCTGTGACTCAAATCGGTTTTACATAACTACTTATTGTATCAGACAACCAGGTTCAACTATAAGGGGTTTATTTCCCAGCACCTTTGACAGTCTGCCCAGGAAATGTCATACAATTTTTAATTTTTGGCATTGTTACATCACAGTTGACAAACTGAGGCTTTTGGATTGATTTAAGCAAATTAGCAACTCATAGTCATGGATCTTAATAAGCTGCTCCAAGGGCTTTGTGCTGACAAGGATGACATCCATGTATTTGGAATTAAACCTATGAATGAGGGCTCTAAGGAGAACAGCCAGATTGATCCAGTTGACAGTTGTAATTTGCTGTTCACTCAGTTTGGCAAGAAGGTAAAAACTTTACGTACTAATATTTGGCATTTAAAGCTTTTCAAAGCTTATCAAAATCAAAATATCACCCCGAGGGGTTTAAGGACCAAACTCCAACCATTAATCAGCAAGCTGAATGATATATTATTAAGGGAATGGAACCTGGCACAGCAACAGGCATCCATGTCTTTTGTTAACATTCTAGCTTCTTACTATGAAAGAACAGTTGAGGTCAACATTTGTGATGTTCAAAAAATATGTGAGGAATTGAAAAAATATGAGGATCAAACTAACTTTAAGGACAATCTGAGCAGACTGTCAAAGGAACTGATTACTTGTGAAAACCATTTGAAAGATATGAAATTACACAAGTTTTCCAGAGATATGGAGGACTATGAAAGGGGTAGGCCGTTTGAGTCACATAGAAGTGTTCGGTTTGCATATGGAACGAAAAACACTACTCAAATATGCAAAGAAGACCGAGATCTATATTGAAAAAAGGTACATTACATACCACAACCTCGTGGGAGGACTCCTCCACTACTGACACCGAATCCACATACATTAGTGATTCCCTTGATTCCAAGAGGGGCCGGGGTCCTGAATACCTTTTAGGGGTAGGAGGCACGGGGGGGGGGACGCAAACATAGGGGTAAAAACCATAGAGGATCTTTTCCAATCAATAGTGAAATAAATCTGGAATGTTCAAATGTGCATAACATTTCTAAACATGTTTTAACATCTGAAGAGGAAACATTGTTAAATAAAGGTCTTGGTTTTATCCTTGTTTTTTTTTTTTGTGGATGAAAGCATTTTTGTATATGACATATCTTTTTGTAGAAAGATTAATCTAAATTTGTTTTTCGGCCAACAGGATCAATCTCATAGATCTACTGAATTTAGATTCCACAAATCTAACTTCAGTCCAACCATGGACAAACATGTTGCAATTTTCCAACAAGCAGTGATTAAAGATTTGCATTACCATCTAGGTTCCCTAAATATTATCAGACATAACTTAACAAAGACGGAACAAAAGGCTCTCATGGATCTTAGGGCTAACACTGACATTTCCATTCTTC
Organism: Protopterus annectens; assembly: GCF_019279795.1. Taxonomy (NCBI): domain Eukaryota; kingdom Metazoa; phylum Chordata; order Ceratodontiformes; family Protopteridae; genus Protopterus; species Protopterus annectens. Next base: position 1,970,849,914 of record NC_056735.1, on the reverse strand, counting down.
CATCAGACAAGGGTGGGGTGGTGGTGGTCATGGACTCCAGTTATTACTGGGCTGAGGGAAGTACATAATTGTCTAACCCCCAGCATTGTATGAACATGCCCACAGACCCAACTCCAAACTTCAAAAAAGAAATTGACAGTTTTTTGCAGGAAGCAGTTGAGGAGGGAATTATCGGTGTCAAAACCAAACAACAACTAATGGTCAATGATCCAGGTAAACAATATTTGTACTTACTGCCCAAAATTCACAAATCTTTAAGCACGCCACCAGGCAGACCTATTGTTTTGGGCATAGGCTCCCTCACAGAGCCTTTGTCGGCATTTCTGACTGAATATTTGAAACCACTTTTGCCATATATCAGAGCCAGATTAAAGGACACGACAGAATTCTTACAAATTGTTTCTGAGTTTCAATTGGAACCGCATTGGTTGATGTGTACCCTGGATGTCAAATCACTCTACACCAATATCCCACATTGGGCTGGATTAACAGCATTAGAATTTTGGTTAAACAAGATTAACATTTACAGCCCAGGTTTCAACACACTGCTCATTTGTATGGCCGAGCATGTCCTTACTAAAAATGTCTTCTATTTCCAACATGAGTGCTACTGGCAAATTCAAGGTAAAGCAATGGGGGCATCTTTTGCCCCAATATATGCTGATCTATATATGGGATATGTGGAGGAGCACATCATATACAATGAATTACATAATTTGTATATGCCAGAGATAGACATATGGAGACGATATCTGGACGACTGTTGGCTTGTATGGAAAGGGGGCAGTGAATATCTGGAGGAATTCACTGAATATCTCAATGGAAATAAATGGGGGGCTGAATTTACAGTCAGTCATTACCTTAATGAGATCCACTTTCTGGATGTTCATCTATAGCATCAAGCAGACAACACGTTACGTGCTACTGTTTATCGAAAATATCTACAATACAACAGCCTGTTACATGCCACCAGTCTCCACCCCAAACATACCATTAACAAAATTCCAAAATCCCAGTTCCTGCGTTTGAAGAGAATCTGCTTTTCACAGCAGGATCTTACACATTCCCATCATGATTTAGCTAATAGATTTTTAGCTAGGGGATATGGCAAACAGAATGTCAACTCGGCAATGCAATGGGGGAAAAACCAATCCAGGGATACCCTATTAGAATATAAACATCACCCCAGGAAGGATAACAAGGACACCTTGAGGTTGGTCACCACATTTGGCAGAAATATAGCACATCTTGTCGACGTCATTGATAAACATTGGAACATTTTGAAGACAAATGCACAATTGGATAACATCTTGGAGGACAAATGCCTATTTTCTTATAGCCAAGGAAAAACTTTGGGTTCCCATTTTTCTCACTACAAAAAAAATCATGCATCATGATGCAACTTATCACCAAAGCACACTAACAGGGGAGAAATTGGTTGGTTCTTACCCTTGCGGACATTCCACCTTTTGTAAACGTGTTTTCAAGACCAAAACTTTTACCAGCAAAAATACTGGACAATTGTATAATATTAACTGCTTCGCCAACTGTGGAACAGACTGGGTCATATATTTGGCCACTTGCACTTGTCAAGCTTTCTATGTGGGCCAAACTTCTAGACAATTCAGATTTCGAATGTCAGAACATCTAGGTGATATTAGGAATGCCAGAGCCACCAATGCTCTCTATAGACATTCACTGATTCACCATACAGTGAAATTCTCTTTCACAGTCATTGACAAAGTATCAGGCAATAGATCCTTTAAAATAGGGTGGCATAATATATTAAACATGAAGGAAAGGAAATGGATTGTAAAACTGGGTGGTCTTTTTCCACTTGGATTAAATGACAAATTGTAAAACTTTCCCTTCCTATCATGAGTTGGATACCACTAGGTTGGACTTAATACATGGTGCATAGAGCATCATAATTCTCAAACAGTGAATTATAAATAGTATATTAACATAGCAATCACAAGTACAAGGTGTATTAAAAGTTCTGTTTCACATAGACTTTTTATATGGTTGAATATTGTTTTTTCTGTGCCTATGATTTGGTATCACAATAACTTTGTTTTGTTTTGAACAGGAAATGATATCATGGACATTTAATTGGCTCAGGTATTTATTGCAGGGTTTGAACTGCTAGCTGAGATGTACCACTGATAAAGCTTTATGCTGAAACCGGTCTGGTTCTAATAAACCTTGATGCTTCATTCTTCCAAGGTGCTGGCTTTTTTTGTTTATGTATAACTATTCAACCTGCCCCTCCTTCACAAGTAGGAAAGGGATTTTACTCCAGGATTTTCCTGGTCCCTTGAAAAAAGGTACTTGGATACCTATTCTGGATCTCTCCTTGATCAACACCTTTCTCAAAGTTCCTTCTTTTCGGATGCTTACTCTTGAAACCCTGTTTCTTCTTGCATTACTCCATGCTTTTTTGATGTCCTTGGATCTGAAGGATGCTTACCTTCATATTCCTATTCACCCTCTTTTCAGGAAGTTTTTATGTTTCAAGTTATTCCTCTCATTTTCAGTTCCCTGCTCTGCCCTTTGACCTCTCTACTGCCTCAAGGGTATTCACAAAATGTTTAGTTCCTGTCATTGCCTTTTGCAGGCTCCAAAGCATTCAGATTTTTCCCTATCTAGACAAACTTTTGCTTCAGGCAGCTTCTCCCAGTTGCCTGTTACATGATCTGGAGTTCATCATATCTCTTCTCCAAAGTCTAGAGTTCACTATTAACTTTCAAAACTCTGTCCTGACTCCCTCTCAGGATCATGTATATCTCAGATGCAGGATTCAGATAGTGCTAATGTTGGCCTCTATCCTACCTCCATAAGCTCTGTCCATGACAACTTTCCTTCAGTCTCTTCTTCCTGTGCCTGCTATTCCAGCCAGAAAGTTTCTTCTAGCTCGTAGATTCATAGCCTCTTCTATTCCATTGCTTCCTCTTGCCAGGCTGCACATATGGAAGCTTCAGTGGTACCTCAAGTCAGTTTGGCTTCAGCATTGCCACCCCCTGGATTTCAGGGTTTCTTTCCTTCCTTGTCTAAAACGGGAATTGGAGTGGTGGATTCAGCAACTTTCCCTCAACTCAGACCTGCCCTTTCAGCCTGCATTGCCTTCTCAAGAACTATTCACCAATGCATCAAACATAGGGGTAGGGGGCTTCCTGTAGTCTTCTAGAAGTTCGAGGTCTTTGCCCCCCCCCATCAGAAGTCATACCATATCAACATCAAAGAGGTGAGAACTCTGATTCTGCCCCTTCTTTCTGTTCCCGTATGCTCTTTCCAGGCCCTCTGAAGGTTTGCATGGGCAACACCATGGTGATATGGTATGTCAACAAGCAGGGGGCCACAAAGTCTTAACTTCTCTGCAGGTTTGCTCTTCAGGCCTGGGATCTGGCTCCCAAGTTATCAGTTAACTCTTCAGGCAGTAAATATTCCCTCAAAGAACAATCTATTGGCAGATGCCTTGAGCAGGTCCAAAACACATGCTCATGAATGAATGCTTCACAGAGATGTGATGTGATAGTGTTCAATCTCGCCGTTTGTTCTTACACATGGGTTCAGAGCCGATCCTCGGCTCCGTGTCGGCCGCTTGCAAGCTCTGCATCGAGAAGAAGCTCGAGACAACCTAATACCCACAATCCCCCTCTGCATTTACCTCAGATCTAGTTTGCCGCTGCTGCGTTCGCATCGCTGGGATCTAGCTCGAGCATCTTGAGATAAGATATAACTTTAATTTTGTTATATTTTAGAAAAATTTGTTCTAAAAGTACCTTTTGGTAGACATAGTGTGTGTGTGTGTGTGTGTGTGTGTAGGTAGAATTTCTCGGTACCGTTAAGTTTATTTAACTGGTTAGAGTTTTTCGGGGCCTACCACCCCTTACTTAAATTTGACAACCGGACTGACATATACATCGGATTCGACTTTTTTCTATTGGATTTGTCTCTTATACTGGACTTGACTTTTTCTCTTTCCTGTAAGATGTCTGAGAAAATTAAATCAGGCTTTAAACGTTGCCAGTGTGGTCAAAAAATGTCAGTTACTGACAACCATAGTTCCTGTGTCTACTGCCTTGGCCCTCTCCACTTACAAGAGGACTGTTCAATTTGTCACTCTTTTAGTGGGAGGGTCATAACAGATAGGCGCAGGAAGCTCATGGACAGGGGGTTATTAAAACCTTCCTTTCAGGAGGCTCTGGATGCTTCAGACCAGGCATCCAAATCCTCGAAGGAATCGAAGACGTTGGAGCCCAGGTCATCGGCTCCGAGCTCTTCGAGTAAAGTTAGATCACCGGTTCCACAGACTTCGGGGCCGAGTGTTCAACTGGTGTCGGTTCCTGAGCCTCGAGTCTTGGAACCGGTGATGGAGCTCCCTCCCTCGACTCTATTGAGGTCGGCTCCGTCTTCGGTTCCTTTGACCCGTTCTTCTTCTAAGCTCTCCGATGTCGATATGGATCATGTGGTGCAGAAGTTATTGGAGCATTCGGCCCTATCCAAACTTATTTCAGTTTCCACCCAGTTGGTGTCGAAACTTGAAGGCCTCCCATTGTCTCCATCCATTCCTCCTCCGAGACCTGTCCAGTCTTTGGAGCCAGAAGAGGTTGATCTTCTGATTGTGGAGCCCTCGGGTCCAGAACCGTCCTTTTCTCGGTCTGTTCCTCTCACCTCGACTCCGTTGGACCGGTACGAGTCTCGGAGCCGGCGATCTGTCCTTGGTTCCGGGGCGAGAGTCGAACCGACGTTTCGGTTCCGACTCTTCCCCTCGGGGCCTCGGCGCGGATCGATTCGGCTCCGTCCTCGGGGTCGATGCCTTCAGTGCCTGTTTCGGGAATTCTTCCCATTTCTTGAACCGGGAGATTCTTCGACTCGGGACCCGGGGGCTTTCGATCTAATGAGGAAGGTGTTGTCTACCCAGACAACCACATCAGTAGAAGCAACCTCTCCTCCCCATAAAGGGCCGTTATCCTCCTCTGCACCCACGGCCACATCCAAGCGTCGAGCACCGGTGTCTCAGCCACCCCTGGAGGGTGCCCCACTTCCTCGGAGGCTTCTTCGGATGCTCCCCACGAAGAAGTCCCTAGGAAAAGATTGTGTAAGAGGAGACACTTAGATTCTCCACAAGAATCCTTGACATCCGATACTGACTTAGATGAGTCAGAAGGGTCCCCTAAGTCACCTTCAGAAGATGTCTCTTTTTCTGACATATTGGAGATCCTGAAACAGAGAGGTGACTGGCAGTCCCTTCCCCCTTCTGAGGATGAGTCAGTCTTGCTGAAGGCATTCGGTGCTCGCCCTTCCTCCTCCTGGGTCACTCCGCCCTTCGATGAATTAATGGAACTTATTGCTCGAATGGCGTGGGAGGCTCCTGACACAGTGGAACCAGTCCCAAGGAAACCCAATAAGTATATAACTGCACCCCAGGACAAGACTTACTTGACAAAAGGAGTTCCAGTGGACGCTATGGTGGTGGCAGCGGCCACGAAAAAGGAGATGTCGGAATCTTCCTCATCTGTCCATCCCCCTAATAAAGATTCTAGGACTATGGACAGGTATGGGAAGCGCATTTTTAGTTCAGCGGCTTTTTCCATGCGATCCCTGAATTATTTGACCCACTTTACACGACTACAGAGGGATCTAGTCAAAGAGTTGGGAGATACCCTCCAGGGTACTACAGATGCTGCTGTCTCAGAGAAAGTGACAGCGCAACTTAATACCCTTACATCCATTGTGAACTCGTCCATGAGGCTGATCTCTTACGCGGCGAAGGTTCGAGTAGGGCAGCAGCTTCAGCGATTGCTCTTCGCAGACAATCCTGGATGCGCTTATGTTCATTTGCGGAAGCCTTCAAGTCTTCCTTTACTAACGCCCCATTTGACGGTGCCACTCTTTTTGGCCCCAAAGTAAAGGAGACCCTTACCCAGTGTGAGCAGGAGGGAAAGACTCTGTCTGCTGTCGAGTCCGTTTTCCACCCCAACCAGACCGTACCCCAAAGGGCAAGCGTGGTGGAAAAATGTGGTTTCAAAACCCCAAGGATCTTTCCCAGGCACACAGGGTGATGCCCTTCTAGAGGCAGAGGAGGGGCAGAGGTGGAAGACGCCGCCCTGGTGGCAGAGGGGTCCGCAGAATCAAGGTGACAGGGATACACTCCTGGTAAACCTTTCCAGCACTCCTGAGAGGAGGCCCGACTGTCCTGCTCTGAAGGCAGTCGGGGTCGCTTAACTTTATACCCTCAGGCCTGGCAAAACATAACTACAGACAAGTGGGTAAAAAGCGTGGTTACCAGAGGTTACAATATACCTTTTCTATCCCATCCCATTCCAAAGAAAAGACTCCCAGATGTACCGCCCCATCTGCGAGAGCCAGCAGCTATAGAAATTTCAAAGCTGATAGAAAAAAGAGTCATCCAACCAGTCCCAGCGGACCAGAAAGGATTCGGGACTTACTCAAGGTTCTTTTAGTTCCAAAGAAAACAGGGGACTGGAGGCCCATTCTGGACCTAAGCGACCTCAATACCTTCGTCAAGAAAGAAAAGTTCGAATGGTCACGCTTCAATCGATCCTTCCATTCTTACAGAAGGCGACTGGATGTGCTCAATAGATCTGAAGGATGCATACTACCACATCAAAATGGCCAGGGCATCCAGAGATCATTTGCGCTTCGGCTGGGTGCCAGTCACTTTCAGTTTCCGAGCCCTGCCCTTTGGTCTGACCTCAGCCCCAGGGTCTTCACCAAATGCATGGCAGTGGTAGCGTCTCACTTGAGGCGCCAAGGATTCCAGGTGTTTCCGTATCTGGACGACTGGCTCCTTTCTGCCACCACCCAGCGTCAACTAGTACAGGCCAGAGACTATACTCTTCAACTGTGTATTCACCTAGGAATTTCCGTAAACTTCGAAAAATCCTTACTACAGCCATCACAGAGTATCTTATTCATAGGAGCGGAATTAAATACACATCAGTTAATTCTAAGACTTCCTCCAGAAAGGATACTTTCACTTCAGACTCACATCGTCTTCTTCTTTTGTCCAGGAAATCCCCAGCAAAACTGGTACTGAAGGTTTTGGGACTCATGTCAGCTTCTCTTATTGCAATACCCTTGGGAAGACTGCACATGAGAGTCCTACAATGGCTACTGTTTGCACAATGGTCGTTCCAACAACTACCTCTAACACACGAGATTCTTATAACGAACACATAAAAAACACCTAAACTGGTGGCTTCAGGCGTGCAACCTTTCCAAGGGAGACCATTTGTGCTACCCACGCCTACAGTTACGGTGACCACGGACGCTTCCCTGATAGGGTGGGGGGGCATCTTTCAGGGACAGACAGTCCAAGGCGAATGGACCAATTTAGAGTACAATCTGCACATCAATGTTCTAGAGTTGAGGGCAGTGTTTCTAGCGTTGCAACACTTTGCTCCCCTCCTTCCTCTGGGAACTATTGCAGTTCAGACGGACAACATGTCGGTAGTCTGGTACATAAACAAGCAAGGGGGAACCAAGTCCTATCAGCTATGCAGCGGCCATGAGAATCTGGCAATGGGCGGAGTCCACGGGTCGCTTTCTGATAGCAACGCACATCCCGGGGTCATCCAACGTCATAGCCGACAGGCTGAGCAGAGCAATTCTGTTACCGCACGAGTGGTCCCTAAAACAGTCAGTTGCGAAAAAGATTTTTCGCACGTGGGGCCAGCCTTCCTGCGATCTGTTTGCATCTCCAATGAACGCCAAATGCAGGAGCTACTTTGCCCTCTTACCCCCTCCAGGGGAAGTCCCCAGGGACGCACTGTTCCACGATTGGCCCCCGGGACTCCTGTACGCATTTCCTCCCTTCCCCCTGATATCAAAGTTTCTCCAGAAAGCCAAAAACCTACACAGGACAATAATCCTCATTGCCCCATTCTGGCCTCGTCAAATTTGGTTCCCCTTCCTCATGACACACTGCATTCGGGGACCCTGGATCCTGGACCCAGAGCCAGATCTATTGACTCACTCGTCAGGGGCTCCTCACCCCTCGCTCTTGTCCCTCCATCTAGCAGCTTGCCTGCTCCAATTCTAACTTAGCCAGGTCTGATCTTCTTTCGCCTGCAGTTCAGAATATATTAGTGGCTTCTCATAAAGCTTCCACTACTAAAACATATACTAGTAAATGGAAGCGCTTTGTATTCTGGGCGAATACACAGCAAGTGGACCCTGTTATAGCTCCTTTGAATAAAATATTAGAGTTTAACAGACTTGTTCCATCAGGGTGCTTCTCCTGCCACATTAAGAGTTCAATTGGCTGCCATTTCTAATTTCCATGTGGAAGAATGTGGGGCTCCTGTTATGGCCCACAGACTTTGTAAAGCCTTTTTAAAAGGGGCTTTTCATATTAGACCACCAATTAGATCTCCTACGTCATCTTGGAGTCTAAACTTATTGTTATCTAAGTTAATGCTGCCCCCTTTGAACCAGCCTCCTCTTGCCCATTGAAATTTTTGTCATGGAAGACTCTTTTTGGTAGCCATTACATCCGCTAGGCGAGTATCTGAACTTCAAGCTCTCTCCATTAAGCACCCTTATTTGATCTTTCACTCTGACAGAGTTTCTCTTCACACTAATTCATCCTTCCTTCCTAAAGTTTGTTCTATTAATAATATTAATCAGTCCATTGAATTACCCACTTTCTTCAAGAATCACTCCAATAAAATGGAGTATATGTTGCACAAATTAGATGTTCACAGACAGCTAAGGTTATACTTGGATAGAACAAAAGATCACAGAAAAACTGATCAACTTTTTGTAGCCTTTGCTGATAACAGGAAAGGAGTAGCGGTTACCAAAAGAACTCTTTCTAAGTGGTTAACTGATTGTATCATCTATGTCTATGATTCTTCAAATCAAACTCTTTTGCACAAACCCAAAGGACATTCCACAAGGTCAGTGTCTACATCCCTGGCTCATGCAGCCCGCCTACCACTAGTCGCTATTTGTGCGGCTGCTACTTGGTCTAAGCCACATACATTCATTTCTCATTATAAGGTAGACAAGGTTTCTAGGGACAGGGCAACCTTTGGTTCCACTGTGCTCAAGAACGTCCTTCCGTGAGTTCCTCAGGAACAAGGAGCTAGGGCGCTACCCATGTGTAGAACAAACGGCGAGATTGAACACCATCACATATAGAAGTTATGTCCTTACCATAACGTTCCATGTGGAGTGTTCATCTCGCCTTTGTTCTTACATTCCCACCCTCCCGCCCTTAGGAAGAACGTTCAGTTTGGTGCCTGGCCTGGGGCATTCTGCTTCTGCATTGCAGTTGTTGTGTATATAGTTGACATGTATATATATGTGTATATATATATATATATATATATAGACTCTTAGTTCTGTACATATGTGATATAAGCATGAGTGTGCTCTCTCTGACTACTGGTTTGCTTGCAAACTAGATCTGAGGTAAATGCAGAGGGGGATTGTGGGTATTAGGTTGTCTCAAGCTTCTTCTCGATGCAGAGCTTGCAAGCGGCCAACACGGAGCCGAGGATCGGCTCCGAACCCATGTGTAAGAACAAAGGCGAGATGAACACTCCACATGGAACGTTATGGTAAGGACATAACTTCTATTTTCTGCACATAGTCCATTGGTGGGGTATTCCTCAGGTAGATCTTTTTTCTGTCCTTTGAACAGGCAGCTCCCTCTTTTCTGTTCCAGAGTACCATGCCATCTGGCATGGAAGACTGACACCCTTTCTTTTCCTTAGAAGGCAATGTTTCCCTAAGCCCTCCGTCCCCTTCCCCTACTTCAGAAGATTCGGCTGGATTCCTTTTTGATCAAGACAGCACTGGTTCCCCATCTTAATACATCTGGCCAAAGGCAATCGTCGCAAGTTACCTCACTAGTTGGATCTCCTCACACAGGACAAGGGGTCACTCATCCATCCTCTCTTATCCACTCTTTAACTGACACTGTGGGTGATAGGGTTTCGATCCCTTTTAGGCACCTCTTTTCTGAAGACATGCTCCGGGTTCTACAGGAGGCAAGAAAACCTTTCAGAAGAAAGTCTCATGTCCAAATGGAATAGATTTTCTCTCTGGTGCCAAGCTCATAAACAGGATCCTTTTCCTATTGTGGTCCCTCTGGTTCTATCCTATTTGTGTGAGTTGCTGTAATCTATTTTGGCCTACTCTTTTGTAAAAGGCGATTTAGCAGCTATTTCTACCTGTATGTCCTTGAATCCTACTTTGGCTTCTCGCTTTGAGGTCAAACAGTTTCTTAAAGGCATCCTGCATCTTAGGCCCCCAAGGAAGCCTTTTCCTTCTCCTTGGGACCTTAATTTTGTTTTAGAAAAAATGACCCAGGTTCCTTTTTAGCCTGCAGGTTCAGCTTCTCTGCAACACTGTAGCTGGAAAACTGTCTTGTTGCTTACTCTTACTTCCATTTGGAAGGTTTCTGAGCTTCAGGCCCTATGACTGTTCCTACTTTTTTTGTTTTTTCACAGGTACAGGGTGTCCCTTCATACTAATCTTTCTTTTATGCCTGTAGTAGTCAATGAGATGTCTTTGAATCAGGCAGTTCAGTTCCCTTCCTTTTTCCTTCCCCTCAGTCTGCTAGTGAGATTGTCCTGCATACCTTGGATTTGCAAAGACATCTTGGGCTAAGGCCATTCATAAATCTGACCAGCTTTTTGTTTCTGGGTTTGGCTGTTTCTAAGGAAACTATCTCCTCCTTGTTATCCAAGGCCATTTCTTTTTGTTTTTCTTTTCATGGCAAATGTCTGTCTGCTTCTGTTAGAGCTCACTGCATTAGGGCTGTTGCCTCTTCTGTTGCTTTCTTCAAGGGGTTAGACACCAATTCCATCCTTGAAGCTGCTACTTGGTCTTCAGTGCATACCTTTGCTAACCATTATAAATTGGATATGTTTTCTAAGGTCAGAGCAGGTTTTGCTTGAACCATCCTTAATGGATTTCTTGATGGCTGTTTCCAGCCTTCCACCTCCCAATCCTTTTCTTGAGCCTTTTTTTGTACTCTGTCTACTGTGAAGACTATTGCAGTAGTATAGAAAGGCATAGTGCAGTTGTCAAATCTTACCATAACAGTAAATGTCCTTTTTTTCACTGTTGCAATATTCACTCTCTCAAACCCCCTTTTTTTATTTTTGAATTTTGCTTTGGTTCCTCTCCCGGCTGAATGTCTTTCCATCTCCATTTTCTCCTTCTGGACATGCATAACCTTTTTTGTCCTATGGAGACTGTTCTCTTGTCGGGCAATTCAGTTCTTGGTAATTGCGTCTGTATGACACCTTTATGCCCTACATCGTGTGCGGGGAGTATGTGTATGATGTACAGCACATACAAGATCTAGAGGCTTTGGTTTACTGACGGATATTGGGCTATCTGGCAGGAGATCCCTGCTGTGAAAATTACTGCAATAGTGAAGAGAAGGACATCTACTTGTATGGTAAGATTTTACACAACTGTACTTTCTTCCCTGCAGCCGAAAATGAGTGAGAAGAACTAACTATACTTTACACCTTGGCTGTCCACAGACAACTCCAGTACTATCTTTACTGAACAAAATCTTTCAGAATTCTGATCATTTGTTCATTTTTTGTGAAGGAAAGAAGAAGGGACAACCTGTGTCAAAGCATATTGTTTCTAAATGGTTGTTGCATTCTGGAAGCGGCAATTTGGTCCTCTGTACATACCTTTACAAAGCATTATAGACTAGATTCCTTTTCAGGGTCGAAGACAGGCTTTGCAAGGACCATTCCTAACACCAAGTCATGCCTAAGACCACTAATCTAAGCATGTACTTTCTTAATACAAATACTTTTTCAATGCCAACCAGAGAACAGAGTTGGAGAGGAGCTCTCTTCCTAATTAAAAAAAATGAAAAGCCACTCAAAAGCACAAAGCACTTTGTAAAATGATCAGACAACTTACACAGCTAGTCAAAGAATCAGCCTGGCCAGACTTTAAATCAGATCATTCCCTTTTTGTCCCTGTAGTCACCAGTAATCGCATCACTGTTTTATCCTTCACCATTCTTCCACCCCCTGACAGTAACCACTGACCAGTAATGTTTGGTCTAAATATAGCAAAGATAAAATCCCCTCCTACCCACTGTTCCTTCTAAAATGCAACCCACAAAGACATCAAAACTTTGCAAAATATGTTCAGATTAGTTGGGCCCACATAAAGTTTCAACAAGACCCATGTCTCGTAGCCATCACACTTACTTTTACGTTTACTCTCTGTCCATAGCAGTTTCTTTCCAAAAGTCTACAAGCTACAAAAAGCAAAGTCAGAACCAGTGGTTCACACAAGACCTTATAGCCCAGTGCAGTATAACAAGCAGAGCTTGGGGTCAGTGGAAAAAGAAAAACACTCCACAGAACACAGAGGGATACATTCTGCCTAGACATTTATTGAAAAAAACAGCCAGACAATACAAAGCAAATTCCTTCAACCATAACAAGCCACACTCCAAAATAGCCAAAAGAACTTTTGGTATCTAGTCAATCAAATAATTTGACACTCCCAATGTAGAGACTGATTGAATGAAACTACAGCAGCCATATCAGACATTTTTAATACCACTCAACTTTTCTAAAGAATTCTCCTAACTTCCTTGCGAGCTGATCCAAACATTAACAACACTCAGAATTCTAGCAGTACAACACCAGGCCCAGCATTAGACATTCCTCTTTTTACTTCAGAACTGTAAACCTAAAAAAGTATTGCAAATTTATTAGATCAGAGATCTTCTGATACTCCAGTAGATGCAGAAGTCCTCCATTCACGGTTTGTTTTACTATGTAGATAACATATCTTACTACCCATCAAGTGACTTTACAACTCCAATCTCACCAAAATCATTTGCAGAATCAGAACTTAACAGTTTTAAAGCTGTTCCTGAAATAACCAAACCCTCTAGTGGAAATGACGTCAAGCAAATATCAGTATCATCGACCCTGGACAAAATATTCAACCAACTGCTGTTCAGCCAACTATCATAATATATTGAAGCCTACAAAATTTTCTCACAGCATCAGCATGGCTTTTGGTCTGGTAGAAGCATCATAACAGCCTTATACATCCTAACAGAAAATGTACTTCAGAAAATGAACAAAGGCCCCGTTAACACGTATACCCTTCTCAGTGACCTTACAAAGGCCTTTGATTTAGTCAGCCATGCATTCTTTCTAAACTGTCTACTTAGGACCAGAATAAGCTCTGATGTCATGCAGTGGTTCAGAGACTTACAAATAGGTGACATCTCATCCCATTCTGCTTCCCTCATCAGTGCAGTATCACAAAATCAGTACTGTCCCCCCTTACTTTTCTGTTCTTAATTAACAAACTACTGGCGGACCTCCCACATACTCATTATCTTATCTTATGTACAAACAGCAGTGTGTTTTACAGAGCAGATGCCTCTGCCACCAGTATAAAACCTGAGTTAAAATTACAGCTATCAGACTGATTACTATGCAAAAACATACTCATTGCCCACAGACAAAAAAATTAATCCATGTTATTTGGAATCAACTTTACTTGTAACTAAAACCCCCCAAACTGGAATATACTCTAATAACCAAGAAAAAATTGAAACAGTCAAACAACACAGATACCTGAGGAAGTAGCTCGACCCAGATCTTCACTTTCAGTATCATACTGAGATTACCGAAGCCAAAAACTACCCTTTGTACCAAAAAGAATCCCACGTCCTCTCCCTTGCAAGAAGACTTGCAGTAGGGAAAGGAGTCTTTTTTTTTTTCTACAGGAATATAGACTCCCCTGATGGCATTTGCCTCTAAAAAGAATGTAGTATCAATTCATTGAACAGTTATTATCTGCAGATTTATAAGCTTCCCACCACAAAGAGAGCACCGTTACTGTCTACTTTGAGACAAGGTGACTTGCAGTCAAGCACAGATCAGCACTAACTAAAAGCTTTTCATCTATCTATAAATTAGTCAGTCTAAACTCCCTTTTTTTGCTGCCAGTCTAACCAAGAAAACCTCCACATATAGTCTGTGATCCCTCTCCTCCTCTCCTCCCAATGTAATAACTCCACCTTAATAAACTCTGCTGCACAGAATATTTTTTTCTCTGTGTCTGCATCCTATATTTTGAAATCCCTTCCTTCTAATATCAAGTCTGTTGAATCATATTGCAAATGTTGATGGTAGCCTAAAAACTGTCAAGGTGCTAAATGCAAATGCTTTCTGAATATCTGTATAACTATTGTTTAAGTCTCAAGGCTAGTTCTCTGCTTAATTTTCTATAATGTGTAAAACAATTTTATTTACCCAGATAAGCAACCGTTTTTTTCTGTCCAGTACTAACACTCTATTCAGTTTCCATCTTTCTTAACCTCTGGTAGTTGGCTTAGAGGATTAAGGAGCTGTTAGCGGGCTGTTTCCTGTTGTTCAGAGGTTCAAAGTTTGATTCCCTCAGCCTCCATTGCTTAACTGTGTGACTCTGAGCAAGTCACTTAATCAGACATCTCTCCTGGGCTGAGTATGAAAAAAGTCTATGGAGATCAGTGCTTTACCCCGGAAAGCAAATACAAATAAAATAAAATAAAACCAACTCTCTGTTTACTTCTTAACCCGTTCTCTACTCAACTAATATTCTTTTCCTACTATTCTCCGTTCTGCTTTCTATTAAATATCGTTTTCTCAATATACTCTACATGCGGTCACTGTTGTAAATAGAAATATTAACTATATTATTTCAAAGCTTGTATGATTAACCTTCCTTAACATCACTATGGATTAACATCATATCCAGTTTGCTTAACTACTTGATCTGATGTTCTCTTCCATCCGTTCCTCAGTAGATGCGTCTTTGATCTGAACTGGATCCAACTATGGCCACTCTCAAGCTTCTGATCCAGTGCTCAGGCTTCTCCCTTATCCATAATCCATTTGTAACAAGGAAGTTACGTCAGATCTCATTTGCTGTCGAACGCTACAGATGTGATCTTTGGTTCTCAGGCAGTTTTTTTCTGGGAGATAAGTGAAATTATTATTTTTATTTCCCCTCTTCTTGAAAGGTGTTCTATTTTCTTCTTTAGTCTTTCCTCCTATGATATAATATTTACACAATAACAAAAAAAATCTTCTTATATTTAGCTTTTAGTCTTTTTCAGGTTATCCTCGTCTCTTAGATGCCCCATGCCACCCTTTTTCCCCTCACTCACTGTCTCTCACCAGGTTTTTTTTTTTTTTATTTGTTGAGTAGACGTGGGATTATTGTTTTGATATTTAATTGTACTTTTCCGTTGTGGTTGCAGTGTCCGAAAAACCTTCAAGTTTTAAAGTGTTTGGCATGAGACCACAAGGTCCTAAACTCCAATGCTCATCATAAGTTTGTCTCTTGTTTAGGAGCTGCACATCTGGATATCCATTGTAGCATTTGAGAAGCCGTTAGTCACAGGATATTAGTACAGTGTTGTAACTGGTTTTAAAAGGGTTTCTCCCTGCCTCTGTAGAAGAAAGTACCTCTTCTCACTCCTGTAGGCCCTCTGTTGCATCTCCACTCTCTAAGAAGCCAGTTGACCAGATGCTAGGAGTAAAAACCTCAAGAGAAAGAAAAGGAAAAGAAAAAGAAACACTTAAAGTTTTGAAGAAATGGTCCCCGGAGCATTCTCCTTTCTTGGTTTCAGCTCCTAAAGCAGCAAAAACCTTGGACCTGCTTCTGGTATTGGAACTGATCCTCTTTGGATCCAGTACTCTGCATCTGCAATCACCTCTATTCTCCTCAAGGCTGATATCCCCCTGGTTAAGATCATCAACCCTACAGGAGAGATCGTGTCACTGGATCTCGAGGCCTTCTGCCTCTGCTTCCTCTCTTTGTTCAGTTAGGTCCTCCAGGAGTCTTCCCAAGGTTGATGTGGACTGGATGATGAGGTAATTCCTCAGGACCCAAATCCAGGGGGGGAATGGCTTCTTCGCCTCACCATGTTCTAGCTCCGTCTCCATTCTGCATTGCAGTATTGGTGCAGTTAAGTCCAAGTTCACTCTGGGATATGTCTTTGTCAGAGCCAAAGACATGGTGGCATTCAACTCTGACAGGTTTCTTTAATTCATTCGGCTCTGAACGTAAACGTCGGGTCCAGGAGAGTTGGTTCAGTGCCGAGATTTTCAGATCCATTCCTCTCTTTCATGGCTTTGGCTTTTGACAGCTAAACTCTGACTTTAGCTTTGGAGCTGAATGGTTTCTTGGAATGAGCCTTCCGTAGGAGCCTGGGCTACTTCAGTTAAGCTCCCTGTTATCCTTCTCTGGCTCAACCTTCGGGGCTTTCAAAAGAGTACAGTCTTGAGCCAAAGAACAGCTTTTCCTTTCGAGTTCAGATCCACCATTTTCCACAGGATTTCCCTGGGTTCTGAGCCTGCTTATCCAGTCCCATTGGGACAGGCAGCATTCAAAAGCTTTGAACCTTTTCCTGTTAAGGAACCTTCATCAGTTTCTGAGTCCTCTCTGGAACATCTCATCACAGAGGTATGTAAGAAGCACAAGTGTAAAAGGTGACGTATTGATTCCGTTCAGGAATCACTCACTGACTTTGATGAAGTGAAAAGGATCCCCTAGATCCTCTCTTGAGGATGTCACATTCTGAGAAATTTTGGAATGCTCAGATTGGGGGGCGGCAACCACCGAAACACCTTGACCAGAATAGACAGTATTCCTTGAGGCTTTTGGAAGTGTCTCATCTACTTCTTGGGTGGTCACTCCCACAGACAAAATGGTAGATCTCATCTCCAAACGGGCATGGAAGAAATGGGACATAGCTGAGCCAATTCCTTGTAAACCCAATAAATTTCTATTGTTGCACAAAGATCATCCCCACTGGAGCAAGAGCCTTGCCATGGATTATATTGTTGTGGTGGCAGCCACCAAAAATGAACTGGCAAAAGAGAGTTCCACTGTCCATCCACCAAACAGGGAGTCTTGTGTGTTTAACATGTTTTGGAAGCAAGTCTACAATTTAGCGACCTTCGCCATTAGGAAACTGAACTATCTAGCACATCACTCATTTTTCAGAGAGACTTGACCAAAGAACTCTCCATATCTCACCCTCTCTCTCTGGGTTCCTATCTGCTGATCAGAAGAAATCCATTGAATCACAGTTGGCTACTCTTCAATCCTTATCCAACATCTTGAAGCGTCTTATGTCCAGTACCACAGAAGGCACTTGTAGAGCAGTAGACACTGGCATAACCATTAGGAAGCATGCTTGGATACGACTTTGTGACTTTGCAGAACATTTCAAAATATCTTTTGTTAATGCCTCATGATAAATCAACACTTTTCGATCTAAAAGTGAAAGAAATGCTTTCCAAGAGTGAACAAGACAGTAAGACCCTGTCTGCCATAGAATCAAGTTTTCTACCCCCCAGAGGACCTTCTCAAGGAATCAAAAGGGCAGGAAAAAGCTTTGGTTCCATAAGTCACAAGGGTTCATTCCCAACATTTCTGGAGACAGAACCCCCCGCCGTGGCAGAGGGAGAACTCTAATGGTGTACATTGCTCTAGCGGTAGTGGTGGTCAGCAGAACACTTCCAGGATCCCTTCTCTGAGAGGCCCTATCAGCACTCCTGAAGGTTTATCTGACTCCCAATCTCTGGAGGCAGTTAGGGGGTGTTTATCCCTGCACCTGATGACCTGGATGTCCATCACCCAAGATTTATGGGTGGAGAGGGTAATAACCAGAGGCTGTCTCATTTCCTTCATCACTCCCCCTATACCTACTAAGAAACTTTCTAATGTTTCACCCTCGCAAAGGGAAGCAGCTACTTCAGAGGTAAGGAAGGTGCTAAAGAATCGAGTCATCCAAGAGGTCCCACCAGACCAGAGAGGATCCAGAATTTACTGAAGATTCTTTTTTAGTGCCAAAGAAAAATGGGAACCTTAGGCCAGTCTTGGACTTCAATCATCTAAACAAATTTGTAATACAAACAAAGTTCTGGATGATTATGGTACTTTCTGTTCTTCGATTTAAAGTTTTATCAAACTTCTGCTGTACCACTGAATGTGTTATATATGCATTCAAGTGCCCATTTAACAAGTTTTATATAGGGGAAAGTAAAAGGGCTTTTAAGTCCTGTTTACAAGAACATGTTAGAGACATAAACAAATTGTAGATATGAAAGCCCAGTTGCACAACATTTTTTAAAATACCGTAATGGAAATCCTGAAGGTTTACAGGGCACTGTTTTAGAGCATATAGAAAAAAGTGGTTATTATGATGTTAAAAGTAAGCTTCTATACAAGGAAGCTTTATATATTTTAAAGTTTGGTACTTTAAGTCCTGATGGTCTGAATATCTCTTGTAATTGGAAAGTTTTAATTTGATTGAATAATTAATTGTTTAATTGTATTTAGCAAATTGTATAAAATGGAGTGATTTGTATGCATTTTTTATTCCACTGAAGGCAGTATATGCCGAGGCGCTAGAACGCATTAAATTCATTTATTCCTTGGCTGGATTGTTGTATTCGATTACCTTCTGTTCTTACTTTGCTAAAGAAAATGACTGGATGCGCTTGATTGACCCCCAGGGTGCTTACTACCACATAAAGATGGAAAGATGATCCAGGAGGTTTCTTCACTTCCCCCTGGGAACTTGTCATTTCTGATTCACAGCCCTGCCCTTTGGTCTTACCGTAGACCCTCAAGTGTTCAAGTGTCTGGCTGTGGTTGCAGCTCACCTTCGACTGCAGGGGTTCCAGGTGTTACCTTATCTGGATGACTGGCTCATCCCTTTCCTCTCAGGAATCTACTACTTCAGGCTCCTTCTTTGGTCAAATCTGGGGATCACGGTGAATGCAACAAAGACCAAATTATAGCCTGTTCAGTCTTTGGAATTTATCAGAGCTCTCAGATACAAAATGTCAAATTGCCAAGCTCCCTCAAACTCACCAGCAATGTCTCTTTGTCTCCATGGCAGCAATTACCCTGGTCCCATTGGCCAGATATCACATGAGGCCTCTTTAGTGGACCTTGTCAGTCTAATGATCTGTCAGACAACATCCCATGTCCTTTCAAGTATCAGTAATGGAGATTTGCAGATCTCACATCTGGTAGTAATTGAAGTCACAGCTTGTATCTCAGGGTAGTCCTTTTATTCTAATCTTCACCCCGAGCCACGGTGACCACAGACACTTCTCACCTAAAGTTGGGGGGGGGGCATTTCTTGGCAAAGACAGTCCAAGGCACATAGTCCCTGCCAGAGGCCAGTCTTCACATCACCATTTTGGAGATGAGTGTGGTCCTTTTAGCATTGCAGGCATTCCAGGACTCTCCCCCTAGGGTGTGATATCTAACCAAATAGGCAACATGTCGGTGGTTTGGTATGTCAACAAAAAGGGAGGAACCCAGTTTTACAGCTTGTGTTGAGAAGCCATGAGAGTATGACATGAGATGTTGTCTGATAGATTATCTTTTCACCCCTTTCTGATAGCAACACATTTATTTATTTATTTACATTGGTTTACCGGGATGGACAAGCCGGGCCAGAAATGTCCATTTTCAGTGGAGTTCCGGGGAGAAAAGCTCTATATATGACATTTCATATACAATTTACATTAATAAAGACATTTAGTACATATTATTGGCAGTTTATACAGTTGGTGAAAAAACACTACATAAGTAATCATTCTCAAATCAAAGATATTATACAAGCAATACAGAGTATATACATGAGAACATTCCATATAAGTAGTTTTCAGCTAGCAAAATTTATATAGGACACTTCATGCAGTGGGTGCAAAGCAGATATAGGAATTATTTAGAGACTTGGTACTTAAACTTTTCACATGTTTAGGAGGTATAATAGCTGAGCGATAGGCTATGAGTCCTGTTGCAGGAATCAGCAAAGTCAGTGGGTATTGTTACAGATATAAGTGGTGTATGATATTAAGGTAGGCTGTGAGAGTACCTGAATGATTCACCTGATTCAGTGGTAGGTCTGTAAGGGTAAGGATGAGAAGGAAGTAGACAGGAGGGATCAATGGTTGGACAATGAGGCTTAGTAGAAGAGGGAAGTGGACAGGATGGAGAGGCGGAGTAAGTAAAAAGACAGGTGGATGTGAAAGGAGGATGCCAGAGTAGTAGAGTAAGGGTAAGAATAGTTTGTGATGATTTAAGTTAGATTATATGAGATGTGATATAAGTCCATGTGCACAGCCAAGATGAGGAGAGGTGTTGTTTCAGAGATGTCTTGAAGAGGGTTACTGAGCAGGTGGATCCAAGTGTTGGGAGGAGGGAGTTCCAAAGTTTTGCAATGGTAAAGGAGTAAAGCATCTGGCCAGTTGAAAGTTTGGGTTTTTCTACATTTGCAAGCAGTTGGTTGTTGGATCAGAGTGGTCTGATAGGATGGTATAAAGTAAGTATAGAAGATAGAGTAGGGCACATGGGTGGATTATGAATGAGTTTGTGAGCTGTGGTTAGTTGGATAAAGTTGAGATAGTTGGGGAGTTCAAGCCATTTTAGGCTGAGTAATGATAAGCAGTGGTGGGATGAGTAGGAGACATTGGTTACAAACTTAGCAATTTTATTGTAGCATGAGTCTAGTTTGGACTTTGGAAATGACTGAATGTTGGTGAGGAGAGGGCACTGTATAAAAGGGAGGGTAATAGAAAAGAAGACGCAAGGGAAAGTCGGACTGATGCACTGAGTAGATGTTTGTGTCAGTAGAGTGTGCCAAGCTTTTGATGGTTTCTTTTTGACATTGGACTAGATGTGCAGGTTGAATGTGAGGTTTTCGTCTATAATGGCACCTAGGAGTTTTGTGCTAGGTACAGTGTTGATGGTGGTACCATTTAGGGATTGAATGGTGAAGTTCTCCTTTTGTAGGGGTGTGGATGTTTTGGGGCAAAGATTACTAGTTTGGTTTTGCTGGGGTTCAGGGCAAGATGATTATTAGACATCCAAATTTTGGTGGAGGTGAGGGAATTTTGGGTGAGTTGGTGTAGATCTGAGGAGTTGTTTGCAGTGCAGATGACAGTGGAGTCATCTGTGTACTGGATGACTGAGCCTTGAGAGAGTTATTGATAAATATGCTAAACAGAAGTGGGCCTAAAATGGTGCATTGAGGAACACCAGTGGTGGTGTTTAGGAAAGGGGAGGGTAAGAGTTCTACCATTTAGTTGATTGCTGCCTGTTAGTGAGGTAACTAGTGAACCAGTTCAGAGTTTGAGGTGAGGTATCTATGTTAGAAAGTTTTGTTAGAAGGAGAGAGTGGGATATAGTATCAAAAGCTACTATGTCCTGGCCTAAATCTGTGTTCGGTGGGGGAGAAGATATAGTTGTGAGTCAGATGGTGAAGAAGTTGAGAATGAATAAATTTTTCCAGAATCTTAGAGATGGGTGATAGTATAACAATGGGGTGGAAGTTGATGTCTGTGTTGGGGCCCCCCTTGTGTAGAGGGAGGATATAAGCTTGGATAGATCTATTGAGAAGTATGCTGATAGGGTAAGCGATTGAGTTGGCTGAGACTTGCAGGTATTTGGTGGGAATATTGTCAGGAGCATTTATGCATGGTTTGAGTTTTAGAAGGAATTTTTTAATAGTTGAGGTGGGTATAGGTGATAGAGTAAATTTGGGAATTGGGAGTGCACTGGTGTTAGCTGTGGAGAGGTCTGTGGTGGACAAGTTGGTCTTGAGAAAGGTAGCGGTTAGATTGGCTATAGTATCTATGAGATAGGAGTTGAAGGTTGCAGCAATTTCAGTGGGTGTTTTATTTGGGTCTGGGCAAGGATTATTACTAGAGCCTGGGTTTAATAAAGAGTTGAGAGAACTCCAGAATATCTTTGGGTTTTACTTGTGTTGATTTTGTAATGTAAGGCAGTGTTCTTTTTTGTTTTGTAGTACTAGGCACTTAACCTGGTTTCAGAGCTGTTTGTATCGGGTGAGGTCAGATGGGGTTTGTTTTGCCAGATTTTCCATGATTTTTCCCTTTGTTTCATGAGATCCTTATTGGAGCTTGTTAGCCAACTGGCATGATTGGTCTTTACTCTCTTTTGTCTAAGGGGAGCGAGAGTGTTTAGTAAGCTGTGGAAGGTTGAGTTGAAGAACTCAACTGCTTCATCAAGGAGAAGTGATTTTAATGCATCCCAGTTGGTGCTAAGCAGCCTTTGGTTAAAGCTGGATGGACAAAACTGGGATTCATCTCTGGTAACCCTGTACTTATTTATTAATTGTAGTGGTACATTCATGTTGTATAAAGGCCGGTAAGTGGTCACGTATACTATTGGAGAGTGTACCAGCAGACGTGATCTTATTTGGGTTGGACACTAAAATCCAGTCTAGGATTGAGCCATTAGTATTAATTTTATTAGCTGGTTATGGTGTTAACTAGCTGGGTGAACTTATACAGATTGATGTTACAGTTAGAGTGGTGTGGGGATATGTCTAGCTAGTTGATATTTACGTCTCCCAGTGTGATGGTCTCATTTTTTATATTGGTAGATGCCCAGGCATGGATTTCGTCAAGAATTGGAATGTTATTGCCTGTGGGAATGTAAATGACTATCACACACAGGTTTTTGCAATTATTAAATTTAAGGAAAAAAACCTAGAAGTTTGTTTCTGGAGAACTGTGGGATGGGTTTTGTATATGAGACAATAGTAAAGAACATGGGGTATATTAGAGAGATGCCGCCACCTTTTTTTTTTGGGGGGGGGGGTCTGTCGGCCCTAACACAAGGGAAATATGGGGGAAGGAATTCTGTGCCCTTAATATAGATTTTAGCCATGTTTCAGTTGCGGCAATAATATCAGATTTGTTGTGGGCTATCCATGCATGGAAGTCAGGAATTTTATTTCTGATGCTTTGTAGGTTAGTTGTGATAGATATTCTAGAGTTCCTGGCATCTCTTTTTTAAAGATGGGAACCAGCTAATCCACTATCTAAACCTCCCTCCTGATCTTCCACAAAGATGGGGTATCTTTGACAAATAACCCATCTTTTCTTCCTAAAGTGGCTTCTGAATCATCAGTCAATCAGTTCATTAACCACTTGTATAGAACTAAGACAATTAGAAAGACTTCTCAGTTACTTTTATCTTTTTCCCCCTAGAATGGGTAAGGAAGTGTCCAAAGTCATGCTGTCCTGCTGACTTTTAGACTGTATTGCTGATCTCTACAAAGAAAAGGGTTTATCCTTATCCAAAACTCCACTAAGGCTCACGCGACCTGAGCTGTAGTGTCTTCTGTAGCCATCTTCTCCAGAATACCCCTTGATGACATCTGTGCTGCTGCTACTTGATCCAAGATTCATACCTTTATTTCACATTATAAATTGGACTTACAGTGAAGATCAAGAGTCTATTTTGGTTCAGCTGTCCTCCGGAATATCCTTCCATGAGACCTCCAAAGTGTATGGTAGCTGGGGACTCTGCCCCATCCATTGAGAACTGATGGAATAGACAGCATCAGATATGAAAGTTATGTACTCACCATAATGACAGATCTGTGTTGTCTACTTCCCTCCTTCCCCCATCCTTATTATTTATTTTATTTACTCCTGAGTGACCTTACTGAGCTACCTGTAGTTACCACAGATTATATTTTCAAGCCCATGCATGACAGCTGTTTTCCTTCTTTCTTTCTGTCCTGGCCTTCTGTTAAGTCTCCTATTACATTTGGAGGAGTCTACGTTTTTTTTCTAGTATTGCTGCCAAACTCAGTCTGAGGTAAGTTGCTCATTACCAGAGGATTATGAATAAGTGGTAAAGCCTGAACACTGGATGTGAAGCTTGAAAGTGGCCAAAGTCAGATCCATTTCTGATCTGAAGACCAATCCATTGAGGAAGGATGCTAGCAGACAACACAGAACTTTTGTCATGGTTAAGTACGTGACTTTTGTTTCTATGTTGAAATTGTTAGGTCTGGCTACTTGCTCTGTCTATAATCCTTGGCTGAACCTGAAAATGGTCCACAGAGATCAGTGTTTTATCCCAGTTAAAGAAAAATAAATATATAAAATATATACGTACATACATACAATGATCCAACACGATGTGAGCAATCTGCATCCTGCAGATCTGTGCCTAATTCCTACATGTTTCATGTATAATACTGTAGGAGTCTGAGCAAGTTATCCCAAGACACTAGGGTCACCCTTGACATTGTACTTTTGAGTCTTAGCAGGATACAATGTGCATATAATCAGATAAATGATTAAAATGTGCACTTTTATTGTCAGTATGTGAAGAGAAACAATAGTGACCTATTACTGCTGCAAAACTGAAAAATGCTAAATGTGAAGTTGTTAAATCTCGCCGTTTATTCTCACTGATTGGTTCGGAACCGATCCTTGGCTCCTGCACGGCCAATAGCAAACTCAAGGTTTGCCAGTAGCTCGAGACCAGCCCCTTCTCCCACAATGCACTGCTGGAATTACCTCAGATCTAAATTAGGGCTTTGTGGCTTTTCAGTTTGTGTGGGCCTTTAGCCCCTTTTCCTACTATTAATCCCTTTAGTAGTTAGGCTTTTTCTGGGGGCCTCTTAGCCCCATATTTGTATTATATTTATATATATATATATATATATATATATATATATGTATAATACTGTTGTAGATAGTGCCCGGTTTGGGCTTAGTTGTTTGTGAATCTATCTTACTGTTTTTCTCTTCAGTATGTCAGATGATAGGGAGAAATCCCATCCCAAATCAGGATTTAAAAAATGCCCAGATTGTGGGCAGAAAATGTCCATCACTGATGGACACATTCAATGTGTCTACTGCTTGGGGGCCAAGCACCTCCAAGACACCTGTAGCATTTGTCACTCCTTCTCTTCAAGAGTCCTCTTGGAGAGGAGGAGGAAACTTATAGACAGGAGATTGCTACAGCAATCTTTTTCGGAAGTTTTGAGTAGCCATGAAGGTGCTAGTACATCCTCCAAATCCTCAAAATCCAAGTCTTCAGATAAGGTCTCCAAAAAGGCTAAATTTTCAGAAGGAGGGTCATCGGTTACACAGTCTTCGGAGCAGAGTGTACCTTTGATTCGGAGCCAGCTCTCAGTATTGGAGCCGGTCTCTGAAGTTCCTTCTTCACGTCTGCTCCAGTCAGCACCTTCGGTGCATTCAGCTAAGTCTTCAGTCAACCTTTCAGATTTGGATATGGATCGGCTGGTGCAGAAGCTTTTACAGGCACCAGGACTTGCCAAATTGTTGTCGGCTCCGACCAGCTCGTCGATGCCGAAGACCATGGAACCGGACTTGTCTACTCCTTCAAGCCATACTGGACTCTCGGAGCTGAAGGGAGTTGAACCGATGGTGGTCGAACCCTTGGAGCCGATACCCACACCGGGGTTATCAGTTCCATCTACTTGGATGTCCTCAGCGCTGAGCGAGGGCTGTAGGAGCCGACGCTCTCCCGTCGGCTCCAGGGAGGATAGTCACACCGACTTGTCGGTGCAGACTCTTCCTCTCGGGGCTTCGGCTCGGATGAGCTGGGCTCCTACCTCAGGCTCGTAGCCCACGGTTTCGGTGCGGGAGGATTGGACGGTACTCTCGGGTCCGTCCACTCCTTCTCGTCAGAGCCATGGTGTCTTCGATGCTATGAGGAGAGTTTTGTCTCCAAAGACAACATCAGCATCTGTTCAGCTTTCCCTCTCCCCTCAGGCTCCTGTATCTACTTCTGCATCTACCGACCCCTCTAAGCATAGAGACCCTGAGCCTCAAGTACCCCCACAGGGTGTCCCCTGCTCTTCTGAGACCTCCCCAGATCCCCCCACTGAGGAGGTGCCCAGGAAGAGACTGTGCAAGAGGAGGCACTTAGACTCCCCACAGGAGTCTTTGACATCTGACACGGACTTAGATGAGTCAGAAGGGTCTCCTCGATCCCCCCTCTGAGGATATCTCCTTTGCAGAGATACTAGAGATCCTTAGTCAGATAGTCAGAGGGGCGATTGACAGTCCAAGACCCCTACTGAGGATGAGTCTGTCCTCTTGAAGGCTTTTGGGTCTCAACCTTCCACTTCTTGGGTGTCTCCGCCTTACGACGAGCTCATGAAACTGATCTCTCGTAAGGAGTGGGAGTCACCAGAGGCCATGGAACCTGTCCCTCGTAGACCCAACAAATTCATATCTGCCCCAGTGGATAAGCCATTTTTGACAAAATGAGTGCCTGTAGATGCCATGGTTGTGGCTGCAGCCACCAAAAAGGAAGTATCTGAGACATCCTCTTCTCTCCATCCCCTAACAGAGATTCTAGGGGTGGTTCTACAGAAGTTCCTTTGAATTCTCAGGGAGAGACTACTGTTGTTACAAGATGTGTCTCAGGAGGTAGGCCAGGCTGAAGAAGGGGCTCTCAATTAGCTGTTCTCCTCCTTTCTATTAAGGTGGTTAGGCCCTCCCTCTGTTTCCAAGGCTTCTAGAGGCAGGCCAGGGTGGGTTAACTTCTGGGGTCTCCCTAGTTCTTCAGGGTCTCTGCCTAAGAAACATATGTAAAATGGCAGAAGATTTGATTACTATGATTATTTTATATATATGCCTAGAGGCCTAGGGCCCCCTGAACCAGGAGAAGTGAGAGAGAGATGAGCAGAGGCTTCTGAGGTCTTGTCTGAAAGACTGCTGTATTGCCCTTATTTCTCCCTCTGATGTAGATGATCTACACCTTGACTACTCCTCTGAGTTTCTTTTTCTTTTTTCTTTTTTCTCCATTCCTCTTTTTTCAAGGAGGATGGGAAAAATGGGTCAAGATTGATTTCTCTGAGCTTAGAATTTTGTTTCTTTTCTTTTCCAGCATAGGCCTTTAGCTATACCTCCTGCTACCTCCTGTTCTGGGGATGTTTGTTTTGACTACAGACCCTGATTCTTGATCTGCTGCCCCACCCAAATAGGTATTACCCTATAGGGTATTATAGCCATTAAGTCTTTATTAAAGTAGGGCAGATCAAGTTATCTCTTTGCCGGCTGGGTCTCAAAGGCTACAAAAGGTAAAAATTGGGTTTGTTGCTGATGATGTTCCTTCCTGTTAAAAGGGCATGGGAAAGATGGGGAAGATTCCTCCACTTTAGCCATGAGGGCTTTGGTGCCAGTTTCTGTTTAAAACCTACCCATGTTTCCTCTTTCTCAATTGAAGTCCTTTCTCAATTGAAGTCTAAAAGGTATTGCTCATGCGGAAGGTAGTGGGATTCATGTTTGAGAACAGGATAGTGTTGTTCAACACAATGTGGTAAGCATTCCTTGCAATGGTGGTTTTGATGGTGGCAGCCACTGGTTCTGGCAGGTAGAGCACGCCTGGCTGAAGGGTCTGAAGGATAAGAGTATGTTTACGCTGAATTTAGGAAGACATGCTCAGATTGTATGGTACATGGTACATATAATAAATTACGTGCGCCTGTAATGGACAGTGTGGCCCCAAGTGCAGACAGTTAGAAAAAGAAGGAAGAGGTTAAGCCTCCAAAGTAAGATAAGGCCTACTGTAGGGGGGACTTTTGGGTTTCTTGTAATTCTCAGTCTGGGGTAGATCTATGGGCGTGGTGAGGCAGAGCTCAAGGTTCTTTTAGTGCCATTTCAGGCAGAGGCAGTTCGCCTGCCTCTGAAAGGGTCTTGAGGGCGGGCCTAGGTAGTCTGGTAATGAGACAGTCTTCAGCTGACACGCCTGGTCAGCTGATATAGCTTGTTTTCTGCCAAGAGAGGCATAGCACTTTCAGCAAGATTGGAAGGAAGGCTAATACCCAAGACAAATGGGTATTGGATATCGTTCATCACGGGTGGTTTTATATTACTATCCTTGCCTCACTTACTGCCATGTATTCCTTCCTCTAAAGAAAAATAACCATAACAAAAATTCCTAAGCAAAGGACTCTGGCCCACAAGCGGTTCCTGTGCCAGAAAGGCCTAAGGGGTATTTCTCTGTTCCTAGTACCAAAAACATTTCACGTGGAGACCAATTTTGGTTGTCTATCCTCCAACACTTATCTGGAACACTTATTTGGAAATTCCCAACGTTGCGGCAACTTTTTACCGTTTCTGGGCAGATCTCTGGGCAAACTTTAGATCTCAAGGAGGCTTGCAACAGATCTCCTATCCTTTCTGTGCCTATCAAGTATCAGTCTCAAGGGGCTCTAGTATCCGCGCTCAGTTCTCTGCATTGCCCTTTGGCTTCCTACTGCAGGCTGGTATTTCTCAAGTTCTGTATCAGTGGTGTTCTTCTTCAGGTGGTGGCTTTCCTCAGGCTATCTTTACTTGGGCTACTGTTTCTTTCTGCTTCAAGAAAGCTGAAAAGCTCAAGACTTCTGCGAGCTAAAGAACTTGGTGCTCAGAATGTGGAAGGTATGCTAAGAGCGCTGGGGTATTCATCAGTCTAATACCCTCTCTCAAGTACCCAGCTTTCTGGGTATGTGAGACTGAATACTGGGTGTTAGATGGAAGCACCAACCTCGGACAAACAAAAAGAAAGTCCTTTAAAGATATCAGCTATCTCTTCAGTCGGGCTGACTGCAGAGACAGTCAACAGGACTTTGTTCATGGCATCTCATATTCTCTTGCTTCCCAATGGCAAACTGCATATGACTGAGCTTCTATTGGTATCTGGTGGTGTATGGACAAACTGCTGCGGGATTAGCTTGAATTCATTCCAATCTGTCCTTGCATTCAAAAGAAATTTTTGTGGTGGGCTCAGGAATATCACTAAACAAAGGGACTCTAAACAACCCGGCCAGGCGGCCTTGATTAACGACCAGATTCTCAGACATGATGCCCTCAGACATCTGAATGGAAAGTGGATACAGACAAAGAAGTGGATACAAGACAGCAGTGGCATATCAACATGAAGCAGATACATATCATCCATTTGCGTGTGGCTTTCAAGGACAAGTGGCTTCAAGGGCAGGTGTTGATTCTGTACAGCAACACAACTTGTCATGGTACATCAACAAGCAGTCCTGAACTCATTTCTTAACAAGAGGAGTTACTTTTTCTATTTTGTGGGAAGACAGAAACAGGAACACAGCTAACTCTTCAGGCTCAGGCAAGCAAGCACTCTTCAACTCCCTTAGCTCATGTAGCACAGAACTGATTTTGTGGGATCCCCACAGCAAATCAGAAGATCCTCATTAGCAGGGAAAATTGACAGTGTCATGTATGGATCAGATGGCAGATAAGCAGCTTCTCCACTAAACCACCAGCTGCCAAAGTTTTGCCGAAAACCAGCATCACACGTGTGGAAAGGGGAGGCTACTACCTACAGCTTGGAAAAAATCTTCACCTGTAAGTTCAGTTGGGACCCTCTCCTCCAAGGTACTCCTAAACTCCAGCTGGGAAAAAGCCAAGGATAGTTTTACGATAGCCGGGATCTGGCAGCGGCAACTGCATTACTATCTCTCAGACTCTGGTAAAGGAAGCCTCCATGGCCTTACTGAATTTTGATACACCTTTTGTCTCAGAGGGATGGTCATCATTCCAATGTCAGCTTCAGAGGATTCATCTAACAAGCTGGCATATTCTTTACCTTTTCATCTAGCAACCTCAACTCTTCTGCAGAAAGTCATGAAGATGTGATTACATAAGCCAGAAGTACCTAGTACTGCGTAAAGAATGTAGAAGGAAAGTACTTTTTGATTTTTATTTTGGGAGTGCGGCAAAGTTTGGATGTTAAAGTGAGTCTTGAAAAGTGTATCTCTTCAATATGAGAATGAATTTGATTTGAATCTTCTGTAAGATTCTTTGTTATTGGTCAAAGGTTTGTATTTCTCTGACACTATGATTCATCTCCCACCATTTTTTCTCAAACTTTGATCAAGCAAGAATTTGTTTTCTCATCCTAAGACCCCCAAGTAGAGCTCTCTCTCAATCACACCTGTTCAAGCAATTTCTGTCCTAGGCTCTACAAATACTTTGAGCCTGTGTTAGAGACTTACTTAAAATACTTTTTGTTGTGTTGGAGTTTTGTTTCTGAATTAAAGGCCTTATGGATAGATATGGGAAGCACATGTTTAGTTCAGCAACCTTTTCTCTGTGATCACTGAACTACTTGACCCATTTTACAAGACTACAGAGAGATCTCCTGAAAGAGCTAGGAGATACACTCCAGGGTACAGTAGCTGCAGGAGTGGCCGACAAAGTCAACTCCAGTTTGCTACCCTAAACTCAATAGTGAACTCGTCCATGTGTCTCATATCCTATGCAGCTGATGGTTCAAGTAGAGCCACTAGTTTGGGCATTGCTCTTCGCAGACAAGCCTGGATGCGTCTCTGTTCCTTTGCGGAACCCTTCAAGTCTTCCTTTATTAATACCCCATTCGATGGCTCATCACTGTTTGGGCCCAAAGTAAAGGAAACTTTAACCAGGTGTGAACAGGAAGGCAAGACTTGATCTGCCGTTGGGGTCCGTTTTTCCACTCTTACTCGGCCCTACCCCAAGGGCCCTAGGGGGGGAATGTGGTTCCAAAAAACTCAGGCAGCCTTTCAGGGCACATGTGGTGAACCCCCTCTAGAGGCAGATGAGGGGGTTATAACGGAAGACGTCGCCCCCGTGGCAGAGGAGGTCCGCAGCAACAGAGGGATGGGGTAAGTTCTCTGGTCAGTCCTACCAGCGCCCCTGAAAGGGGGCCCGACTTTTCGGCTTTGGAGGCAGTCGGGGGTCGCTTGTGTTTGTACCCAGAAGCCTGGTTAAACATAACATCGGATACTTGGGTACAAAGCATCATTTCCAGAGGATATTTCATACCGTTCTTTACCCCTCCCATTCCTATCAAAAAAATCCCAGATGTTCCACCCAATCTCAGGGAACAAGCAATCGTAGAGGTCCACAGATTGCTAGAAAAATTAGTCATGCAACCAGTACCAGCAGACCAAGTCGGATTCGGAACTTACTCAAGATTCTTTTTGGTACCAAAGAAAACAGGGGGACTGGAGACCTATCTTGGACCGCAACAGACTCAACAACTTCGTAAAGAAAGAGAAGTTCTGAATGGTCACGCTTCAGTCCATTCTTCCCTTTTTAGGGAAAGACGATTGGATGTGCTCCATAGATCTCAAGGACGTGTACTATCACATAAAGATGGACAGATGCTCCAGAGATCATCTGCGCTTCCGGCTGGGAGCCAATCATTACCAGTTTCGAGCCCTGCCCTTTGGTCTCACTTCAACCCCCAGAGTGTTCACCAAATTTATGGCAGTGGTCACGGCTCACCTGAGACATCTAGGATTCCAGGTGTTTCCATACTTAGACGATTGGCTCCTCACCGCTAACACCAGGCATCAATTGACTCAGGCAACACAATACACCCTGACACTCTGCCATCAATTAGGCATTACGATCAACTTTGAAAAGTCTGCCTTATAGCCATCTCAGCATACCGTTTTTATAGGAGCAGAGTTAGACACCTCAACCACCACTCTACATCTCCCTATCGAAAGAGTCTCTCTTCTCCACCAAAATGTCAGCTCACTGGTGTCAAAGAACAAAGCTACAGCAGCGGAGATATTGAAAGTACTAGGTTTGATGGCGGCAGCAATCCTGGATATACCACTCGCAAGGATGCATATGCGAATCCTTCAATGGTTCCTCTTCGCTCAGTGGTCTTACCAGAAACTACCAATGCACCACATGATTCTTATCACGGATTCTTGCAGGAGAGACCTTCGGTGGTGGTTGACGTCTCTTCATGTTACAATAGGAAGACCCTTTGTTCTCCCCCCAGTAGCCACTGTGGCACGGATGCTTCCCTAATAGGGTGGGGGGGGGCATTTTCAGGGAAAGACTGCCCAAGACACATGGACAGATCAAGAATCACATCTGCACATCAGTATTCTAGAGCTGAGAGCAGTACTTCTAGCATTGCAGTACTTTCAGGACTCTCTCCCTGTAGGGACTATTGCAATTCAGACCGACAACATGTCAGTAGTCTAGTACTTGAACAAGCTGGGTGGAACCAAGTCTTACCCCCTTTGTCGAGAAGCCCTCAAGGTTTGGCAATGGGCTGTGTCATCCCAGCGTTTTCTGTTAGCAACGCACATCCCAGGGAAATCCAATATCATAGCGGACAAGCTAAGCAGGGCAATATTACTCCCTCATGAGTGGTCTCTCAAACAGCAGGTTGCGGAGTTGATTTTCTGCAAGTGGGGCCAGCCTTGCTGCGACCTTTTTGCCAGCCACATCAATTCAAAATGCAGAAGCTACTTTGCCCTGATACCACCTCCGGTTCATTCCCCCGAGAGATGCACTTTTACACGATTGGCCCCCCGGGTCTCTTTTATGCATTTCCACCCTTCCCATTAATACCCAGATTTTTACAGAAAGCAAAATCACTGGGAAGGAAGATTATACTAATAGCCCCCTACTGGCCTCGACAGATTTGGTTTCCGCTTCTCCACCATCATCTGTTGGAGGATCCATGGCTCCTGGACTCAGTTCCGGACCTTCATCCTTCTCTGCAGTCCCTGAAACTGACTGCTTGGCTAATCCACTTTCCCTAAATGCCAGGCTTCATTCAATTTCAGAAGATACAAGACAGATTCTCTTGTCTTCTCACAAGCCATCTACCAGGAAACTATATGGTAGTAAATGGAAAAGGTTCTCAATATGGGCCAACGCGCAGAACACTGACCCTTTTTGAGCTCTGCTATCTTTGATTTTGGAATTTTTGACAAAAAATTTTAAGGAAGGGGCAGCAGCTGCTACAGTTCGAGTTCAGTTAGCTGCTATCTCAAATTTTCA
Source organism: Protopterus annectens (assembly GCF_019279795.1). NCBI lineage: Eukaryota > Metazoa > Chordata > Ceratodontiformes > Protopteridae > Protopterus > Protopterus annectens. Next base: position 1,970,817,239 of record NC_056735.1, on the reverse strand, counting down.
CCTTGGTCTTGATGGCTCAAATATTATGAGCCATAAATTATCCAAAACCGTCCTGAAAGGCGTTCTTCATATGAGACCTCCGATCAAAATTCCCTTTCTCCCTGGAATTTAAACTTTATGCTATCTCAACTTATTCTTCCTCCCTTTGAACCAGCTTTTTCTTGTGCTTTAAAATTCTTATCTTGGAAAACAATTTTTCTTGTGGCCATTACGTCTGCCCGCAGTGTCAGAACTTCAAGTATTATCCATCAGACCACCTTACACTCTATCGGCATGGAAGATCATGTATCTCAGAACAAACCCCTCATTTTTACCTAAAGTCTGTTCTGAGTCAAGTATCAATCAGGTCATTGAACTACCAGTGTTCTTCCCCAACCACTCTAATAAATTGGAATATATGCTGCACAAACTTGGTGTTCACAGACAGCTCAGATTTTATCTTGACAGAACTAAGGATATTAGGAAATCAGATCAACTTTTTGTATCCTTCTCAGAAGCAAGAAAAGGCAATCCAGTGGCTAAAACAACCTTATCTAAATGGTTATCCGATTGTATATCTTTTGTTTATGAAAATACGACCATGCCTTTAACGCACAAACCAAAAGCTCATTCTGCCAGAGCTGTCTCTACCTCTTCTGCTTTTCAAGCTAAATTGCCCCTTGATGATATTTGCGCTGCAGCCACTTGGTCTAAGCCTCATACCTTTATCACACATTACAAAGTAGATAAGGCTTCTAGGGACAGGTCATCCTTTGGTTCTACGGTATTGAAGAACATACTCCCATGAGCCACCCAGGGTTGAGGGTGCTAGGGACGCTACCCATCAGTGAGAATAAACGGCGAGATTTAACAACTTCACATATAGAAGTTATGTACTTACCATAACGTTCCATATGAGTTGTTTATCTCACCTTTATTCTCACGTCCCTCCCGGCTGACTGTTGACTTAGAGGCTAGTGCCATCCTGGTTATTCAATATTTCTTCTTTACCTTTGGGAACTGTTCTTTGTAGATATATATATGAGAGATTATGTATAGGTTGTATATATGTATATATATGTATAGACTATTATTCGCAGCAAACAAGATCTGAGGTAATTCCAGCAGTGCATTGTGGGATAAGGGGCTGGTCTCGAGCTACTGGCAAACCTTGAGCTTGCTATTGGCTGTGTCGGAGCCGAGGATCGGCTCCGAACCCATCAGTGAGAATAAAGGCGAGATAAACAACTCACATGGGACGTTATGGTAAGTACATAACTTCTGTTTTCTTTACTATAATAGGTATTATAAATTTCATACAGAATAAGGAATAGGCAGGTCTGTGTTTGGGTTGCAATTATTTTGAAGAAATACAGTGGTAAAAATTACAAGAGGGAAAGGTTTGAATGATATGGCTCATCAGGTTAGACATCCTTTTTTGCAGCTGTGGCTGTAATTTCCCCATTACCTAAATTACACTCAACGTAATCTCACCCACAAATTGCTGTATAACCCAAATTACTACCCTTCACTTCAGACTATGCTACAAACATATACCCCAACCCAGACTCTTAGGTCTTCTGACAAACAGCTCCTAAGCATATCAGAACCCAACAAATGAGCTGGACAAAGCCTTTATTCATATACGTTGCTAAACTATGGAATGCTCTGCCTCCCTCTATTACTCAACTAGTCTCTATAAAAGGATTCAAATCTGCACTAAAGTACCACTACCTCAATAATCATATCTGTTCCTGTGATCATATGCCTATGCCACCATAAACAAGTTACTTTCTTTACTTACTACTCACAAGTACTTTAAAACTTCCTTATATCAGTTAATTATCTCTAACTTTGCTTTATCTCAAGATTTTCTCCTATTTCTAGCCATTTAAACTGCATAAATAGCTTATAAAATGTTTTTACTTATGTAACTTTCTAACCAAATGACTTAAGGACGACTACATTGGATAGGAATGCTTTTGAATCACTTCTTTAATGTTGTAATTACCATGTGTATATTGTCTATACTCGTATAAAAATTTTGTAACTGTATTTGGAGCTTTTCTCTCCTGGCCTCCACTGAAAATGGGTCTCTGACCCAGTGGACTTTCCCGGTCAACAAATGTCAATAAACAAAGAAATAAATACATTTATTTTGCATTTGTTCACTGGGATTGTCAAACATGACATGAAAACCCATTTTCACTGGAGGCCTGGGAAGAAAAGCTCCACATGATAAATAACAATTAACAATATACTGTACGAGCTTTATATGGCAAATAGCTACAGTAGGAGTATAGAAGCTACATAGATGAACAAAACATAACATGCAAGTCTTTACATATAAAATTTGCATCTTTATCTATGTGCAAAAAATATGCATTTACATTGTAGCTTTTCGTATTACATAAAATCATTTGTTTGAGAGTATGTAATGGGTCTTTTGAGACAAGTCCATTACCATGGTTAACCAGTGTCAAATAAATAACTAGAGTTGAGACTTTTTATGTATAACTAAGTCACAGTAAAGTTAACATTAGTTTGCTGTCTGTTTTATCATATTCCTCCATAGACATTCTGTTAACTAATATCATATCTGACTTAGTTGTGACTCTTACAGTAGGTGCCTGCTTATCATGTTGTTGTAGTGACCGTGACGCACTCTCTCTCTCACACAATCACACACACACACGGTTTAGTTTTCCTTTCATCAGTAGTCAATCCTTTGCAGACTGCATTTGCAGTCTTTCATCAGCTGCTACTCATACATCACTATAATGTGGACAGTCCATCATGTGCTGTTTATCTGTTTTCTGAGACTGGAAAAAAGCTAGATGGTTCATTTGGTTATCTGTCTTTGAACTAAATTGTGGCATTATTGATTTTTTTCCATTTCACTGTTGCACTATTCATTATACTTGGGATCCCCTGCCATGAGCAGCCCATCGTCCAGCCAGTATACTAAAGCCTTTAGGGTTGCTTTAAGATATGCCATACATTACGCTTATGCTCCTCGGGTAGTGTAGGGCATAAAGGTGACGTCCGGATGTACCATCCTCAGAACTTCTTTGGCGCCAGTCCAAACCTCATCACTTGATTGTCGTTCTGAATGGCTGTTCTGTTGCTGGTTCACCAAGCCATTTCAGATAATTGCCCCATTGTGGTTTTAGTTGTCTTATCTTTCTTTTACTATATTGTTGCTTGTGGGGTTTTGTGTCATCCATAAAGACCATCACGAACAGTGTCTGTTTTACCTTGGCAAGACCATGCACCCCATTTTATCTGTCAGGCCTTTGTTCCCAAGACCCTTTGTAGTAGGCTTTCCTCTTTGGCATTTTATCTTGAGAAGCAACATCTTAAGCTTCTTGCTAAAGATACGATGGAGGGAACTTACTGCTCTGAGGGACAGCAGTCTGGGAAGAAGGCCAAGAAATCTAGGTCAGAATCTTCTGCTGTTCATAATCCACTGGACATCTCTCCCAAGGCGAGTGATAGCCCAGAAGTTCACCCGGCTTTATCATTTAACTCTTCTGCTGTGACTGTGTTGGAGGTCAGTGGGGATCGGACCTTAGGCATGTCCAAGGAGGCATTGCAGACGTCTGCCTCGGATGTTCAGGGGGAACCACGGGTGATTATCTCCAAGGGGCCTAGTGGTGTTCTGCAAATTCTAGTCATAGAAGAAGTCCCTACTACAATTCCTGAATGCCGCCCAGTGTCAGAGCCTTCTAAATTTTATAAGGTGGACGTCCCATTGAAGGAAAAAGGAAAAAACTTAACATATTTTCTCAGCTCCTAAGGATCCACAGAGCAAATTGCAGTCTTTCACTCAGGGATTGTTTAGTGCTTTGATGGCTTTAAAGCCTCCTCAGGAAGTTTCTGATCCAGCACCCACCCCCTTGGATGTTCTTCGTGTTTCACTGTTGCAGTCATTACATTTGGGTTATCTGCCTGCAGGTAGCCCTCAGCCGGCCTGAATATCAAAGTCTTGGATCCCTGCGTCAGATGCTCTCTCTTCTTCCATGATGTCAGGTCATCAGGTGTATAAAACATGCAGCCGATGCCATTACATCAGTCTTTCTTGATCCGCAGTGCCCAAAGCAGAAGCAGTTCGCAAGTGTCGGTCGGCCGACTCCTGAAATTTCATTTCAGAACCGAAGTCTTCAAAAAAGCTATGTACCCCATTGAGGATCCTTTTTCTTGCTCTAAACTGATGTCAGTAAAAGTTAACAATTGTATTGCCTGTGGAAAGCAAATACCTCATAAAGATTTTAATTCGTACTGCATTCCTTGCTTAGGCCCAGACCACGACGTACCTTGCCGTTGGTTTTGTGCCTTATTCAACCCCCGATCTATTCGTCAGTTTATTTTTGCAGCAAATTATTTGGGTACTCTGTTTAACTATCCAGAAATGGCTTCGGTAAGCTACCGACATTCCAAAAAAATGTAAAGATAAAGACAGAGACAGACCTCATAGGTCCAAAGCTGCCGACGACGCTTCCATTAAGCTAGTCACCAGTTCGCCGGTACTCACTGAGGTGCTTTCGCAGCCCCTGATACCCGCTACTTCAGATTCGCAGGCCTCTACTAAGACCCATTCGGAGTCCAGTATGCCGCAAGATGCTTCTTCAACCATGGAACCTGCGGATGTCTCTGCCTTGGATGGGTCCGGAGCCACTGTGCAGGCACGGGCTTCTGAGGGTGTATTCAGGCCTACTGACTTGCATTTCAAACCGCCACCATCTTCTTCTTCAAGGCCTAAAACTCGACCCGCGCCTAAAAAACCAATGTCCAAACCACATGGTCAGGCCCATATGCCTAAAAAACAAATAAGAATGGCTAAAGACCTTATTACTTTAATTAGGGGAAGCCAGCCTTCAACCCTCTAAGAGACCTAGAACTGATTTTCCTTCTGATTATTCAGATCAGGATTTTGAAATTTCTGTTTCTTCTGATTACCAGGTTTTGCCCTTATCTACCTATGAGGATTCTGATGCAAAGGACTCCATTCCCTCTGCTTCCCCTCCAGAAGATTTTTCTTCTGGTGAAACCTTACACACTCTTAGGGAGCATTTCTGCTGGGAAAGTCAGGATTACTCTGACTCCAAAAAGAGGCTTAGGGAATTCTTGCTCCTCCCTCAACACAGGCCTTTAGCTGTCCCTCCTGTCCTGGACATTGTAGATGATGCCTTCTTGGAATCTAGCCTGGCCCCAGACACTTTACCTCCAGCTCCTAGGAAACCTGACAGGTATTACAGAGTACCTGACTCTCACAAGTTCCTCTTCAAGAATCCTGCTGTGGACCCAAAGACCATTTCCCAAGGAATTAAGGCTACTACTGCCAAAAACCCTACCCCATCTGATAAGAGATTCCAGGGCCTTGGACAGATGGGGTAAGAAGGTATACACTTCTGCTACTTTGGCCATTAATGCCTTAAACTGCCAGTTTCATATAAGTATCAGCAACATATTATGAGACTGCTTAAACAGAAAATGATGTTGATTCCTGACTGTGTTGAAAATAAAGAATTACAGGATTTAATGCATTCTGCTGAACAAGTTGGTAAACATACTTTGCAATGTGGTTTTGACTCTTTAGAAGCATCTTGCAGTGCTGCTGTCAACGGGTCTGTTCTTAGAAGGCATGCTTTTAGCTTAAGGAGCAAAATTTGCCATGCCATGTTAAAGCTAAATTACTGGATGCTCCCTTAAACCAAGACTGCCTGTTTGGCAACAAAGCAGAAGTCCTTAAAAAGATGGAGGAAAAAGCTAAATCTGTGCAAACTTCTAAAGATTTCCTGCAAGTACAACCTTCCAGATTTAGTAGGCATTGGCCTTCTAAGAATTGGTCCTTTTGTGTCTCTTCCAGGCCTTCTCAGTCCAAACCCAGGAACAGCAGACCACCTAGGCTACAGTCTCAAAGTACTCACAGGCCTAAGCAGTGGGGGGCTCCCACTTCCAAAGCTGGAAGTAGTAAGACACCCCCCTATGGAAAAATGTCACAATGACTTAACCTTAAACCTTCCATGCCCTTCTCAACTGCCTGCTCCCTTAGGGGGAAAGATCGCCCGGCATGCAAAAAACTGGGAACTCATTACCCAGGACAAATGGGTTTTAAATATAGTTTCCCAAGGATAGAGATTCCACTTCCACACCTTACCAACCCCAAACGGCTGGCCCATACCTACCCCCAAATCAGTGGGCAGAAGGTTCTCTCTCTTCTAAGCATCAGGGCTAGTCAGTCTGTCCCAGCAGAAGAAAGGGGACAAGGTTTTTACTCAAGACTTTTCCTGGTACCCAGAAAAGACAGATCCTGGTATCCTATCCTGGACCTCTCTATTCTAAACACCTTTTTGGTAATTCCAATATTCAAAATGCTAACACTTCAACAGCTGCTTCCTGTGCTAGGCAAAGATGCCTGGTTGGCAACCTTAGACTTAAAGGAAGCTTACCTGCACATTCCAATAAGGGAATCTTGCAGGAAATGCCTACGCTTCAGAACAGGCTCCATGCACTATCAGTTCTCTGCACTTCCCTTTGGCTTATTTACTGCGCCCAGGGTATTCACATAGTGCCTAGCTCCAGTCATTGCATTCTGCAGGCAAAGAAATATTCAAATATACCCATACCTGGACGATTGTCTAATTCAGGCAGAAAGCCAGGACATGCTACTAAAACATCTGGCATTTGTAAAGAAACTTCTAACCTCACTGGGGTACACCATAAACAAAAAAAAATCCCATCTGGTATCCTGCCAACAAATTGTATTCCCGGGAGCAAGCTTGAAAACAACTTCCCAGATAGCTCAGCTCACGCCAGAGAAACAAGTTTGACAGCCTACTTCAAACTACTGGCCACAAAGACCCAGCTATCTGCAAGGAAAATCCTGCAAGCCCTGGGGGTTCATGGCCTCTTGCATTCTACTAATTCCATATGCAAGACTGCATATGAGGAAACTACAATGGTATCTAAAAAGCCTATGGTGTCAACATTCTCAGGACCTGGAATCAATGATTCCTATCATTCCTTGTATAAAGACAGAGTTCCTTTGGTGGGCAGACGCCTGCTACCACAACAAGGGGCTCCCATTCACTCTACCCCCTGCCACCCAAACCCTGACAACAGACGCATCAGACTATGCATGGGGGTGGCTCACTTGGCAGGGCAGTGCATTCAGCGGAAATGGAACCCAAATCAGATGCACCTTCATATCAATCAAAAAGAAATGTTAGCTGTACAGAATTCCCTGACAGCCTTCAAGGACCACATTCTTCCCGGACAATTATTGGTAAAGACAGACAACACCACTGTTATGTGGTACATAAACAAGCGGGGGACCCCACTCGTATCCTCTCTGCAGACTAGCCATGGCTCTGTGGAACACAGCCTTGAGCTACCAAGTACACCTAGAAGCTCAATTCCTGCCAGGCAAGCTAAATTCACTGGCTGACGACCTAAGCAGAAATCTCATAGACCCACACGAGTGGAAACTGGAACCAAAGATATTCAACCTTTTCAGAAACAAATGGGGGAATCCAGAGATAGACATGTTTGCCTCCCCTCAGAACTACCAATTGGACAAATTCTGCACAAGGACTTCCCACAGTCAAGCTTGGAAAGTGGATGCCCTGTCCTTCACCTGGGAAAGCCTCTCAGTTTATGCCTTTCCCCCTCTGCCTCTCTTCTCAAAAGTTCTGCTAAAGATCAAACAGGACAAACCAAGGACAATACCGATTACACCAGACTGGCCACGTCAGCACTGGTGTACCCTCTCTTGCGCAGTATATCACTGCTGGAACCATGGCACCTGCCTCAGACCCCTTCCCTGCTGTCCCAGCAGGAGGGCCAGATTCTGAACCCTCAGCTTCAAACTCTGAACCTTGCAGCCTAATTCCTAGAGCTCTCCTATAGCATCCCTCAGTAAGCAGGTGCTAGATGTCATTCTGGAGGCAAGGTGGCCTAGTACTAAAAAATCCTATGCTGAAAAGTGGAAAAGATACTGTTCCTGGAGCCAGAGTCAGGGGATGGGCACAACAGTGCCCAGCTTACCTCCTATTCTTCAGTACTTAACAGAGTTGCTCCACAAGGGCCTTTCCTTCTCGTCAGTTAAAATTCATGCCTCTGCCATTTCAGCACATTATAATACTAAGCCCACCCCTCTTCTCTCACCCCCTGCTAAAGCAATTCCTCAGAGGGGCCAAAAATTTAAGACCACCCAAGAGAGCCCCTACTCCAGCCTGGGATCTTAACTTTGTATTGGAAAAGCTCACTCCACCTCCTTTTGAGCCAGCTACAACTGCAGATTTGAAATTCCTGTCTTGGAAAACAGTCTTCCTTCTAGCCATCACTTCAGCAAGAAGAGTGTCTGAATTACAGGCCCTCATGGCAGTGGAGCCCTTCATCATCTTCCATGCAGACAGGGTGTCCCTCAGGACCAATCATTCCTTTATGCCCAAGGTGGTGTCTAGTGTGGCCCTTAATCAGCCCATTCATTTTCCTACTTTTTTCCCTAATCCACAGAACAAAGGAGAATGAATACTGCATTCTTTGGACATGCACAGACAACTTAGATTTTATTTGGACAGGACTAAGCCTGTCAGAAAATCTGAACAGCTGCTAGTTGGCTTTGCTGCAGGGGCAGAGGGGAAGGCCATTTCAAAGTAAACCATTTCTAAGTGGATAGCCCATTGCATTCACTTCTGCTATAAACAGCATGGAAAACCTACCCCACAGGGGATAAGATCACATTCCACCAGGGCTGCATCTATCTCTACAGCCTTTCTCAGATGTGTCCCTACCAGGGACATCCTAGAAGCTGCTACCTGGAGCTCTGTACATACCTTCACCAAGCATTACCACATGCCTATTTTTTCTAAATCCAGAACTGGTTTTGCCACTGCAGTCCTGCAGGGCTTAATAGCTGGTTCTAATGCTCTCTAACTTCCTCCTTCCTTCCTTATCTTTGGGAATTAACCCAAATGTAATGACTGCAACAGTGAAACACGAAGAACATAGTACAGTTGTGTACACTTGCCATAAATGTAGATGTTCGAGTGTATTCACTGTTGCAGTTCTGGTTACCCTCCCTCCAGCCCCCTGACTTCTCTTGGCTATACTTTACTTCTTGTTTAGTGTATTTCAGCTTTCTGGTGTATTTGCTTTTTGTTGGAGGTGTAAACTAACATATAATGGCTTCCCGTTATGGGGGCACCTGACATCTGGGGCAAGAAAAACTGATATGTTATCGGCTGCATGTTTTATACCCCTGGCGACCTGACATCATGGAAGAAGAGACAGCATCCAATGCAGGGATTCAATACTTTAATATTCAGGCCGACTGAGGGCTACCTGCAGGCAGATAACCCAAATGTAATGACTGCAACAGTGAATACACTCGAACATCTACATTTATGGTAAGTGTACACAACTGTACTTTCTCTACTCCCCTCTGAGGAGGTGACAGTTCAGACAAGGGATCCCTTGCTTACTCACCCAGATTCCCTATCTTTGGATTATGGATCGGAAGAAGAGGAATCTACCAGTCCTAATAACTCCTTTTGAAGAGATTTCTTTTGGGGACACAATCTCTAGGATGATGGAGTTTTGGTGCTTTATCTTGAGAAGCAACATCTTAAACTTCTTGCTTAAGACACGATGGAGGGGAACTTACTGCTCTGAGAGAGAGTTGTCTGGGAAGACAAAGATCAAGAAATCTAGGCCGGAATCTTCTGCTGTTCAGACTCTGCTGGACGTCTCTCCCAAAGCGAGTGATAGCCTGGAGGTTCACTGGCTTTATTGTAATATTCTGCTGCTGCAACTGTGGTGAAGGACGGTGGGGATCTGACCTTAGGCATGTCCAAGGAGACATTGCATACGTCTGCTTTGAACATTCAGGGGAACCACTAGTGATTATCTCCAAGGGGCCTAGGGGTTTTCCCCAAATTCTAGTCAGAGAAGAAGTCCCTACTACAATTATTGAATGCTGCCAAGGGTCTGAGCCTTCTAAATTTTATAAGGTGGATGTCCCATTGAAGGAAAAAGCAAAAAACTTTGCATATTTCCTCAACTCCTAAGGATCCAAAGAGTGAATGTCAGTCTTTCACTCAGAGGTTGTTTAGTGCTATGATGGCTTTAAAACCTCCTCAGGAAAATTTTCTTCTAGCCCCCCCTTGGTCCTGTACTGGCCGTAAGAGACCCAAAGAACAAGATTCCTCTGAGGAGAAGGCGTATTCAGTCGAGGAATCCCTTGCTTGCTCCTCCCAGATTCCCTATCTTTGGATTATGGATTCGAGGAATCTACAGTCCTGATACTCCCTTTGAAGAGCTGGGAATTTCTGGTTAAAGGTTTATAGTGCCTGAATATTTGAACTGTATCTTACTGAAATTGGTACACCTTGTTTGCTCTAGCATAGACTAGATCCAGGCCTGCTGAATCTAGCTTTGTTTATATGCTTGTTGTTTGTTTGCTTGTTATTTCCCTGGAAGCTAATTCCACCTAATACGCAACTTCTGTGGATCACTAGTGATATCTGCATTGCTTACTGTACTTATTTCCTTGTTTCACTTGAAAGAAAGTTACTGTTTGTCGTTTTTCATTTAGTTACTTGTAACACATTGCACTCAAGTTACCTGGCACTTGCTCACTAAAGCAATTATATAAGTCAGCACTAAAAATTAAAAGCACTACACCCTCACTCCCCACTGGCCCTTGTTTTCAATTAAGGATTTCCCAATATTATTCTAGCATGTCCAAAGGTCAGTTGTCAATCTCCTCTCCGGTCCAGCTGGTGAATCTGGGAATCTTGAGGCAATGTTATAACTGCCTCATGTACACAGACAACCCTCTCCTCCTCCCACATAACACAAATACTTGAGAGATGCAGCTATTTAGCCAAACTGGAGGCTGAGCTCTCTCAACTCAGGACTGGCAAGACCAGACAGGAGGAGAAGGCAACTACACACACCACAAAACCAGCCTCACATAATGCTACCACTCCACTGAATCAAACACATAAACACACAAAGACATACTCGGAGGCTCTGAGTAAAATTTACCTAAACAGCAGAGGCCTCCAAAGCAGACACCCAAACAACTGCTACCTCAAGACACCCCACAAGCAACACATAAACCACAAAAGCAGTGTGCAAAGCAGTCACAGCCCTTAAGGCCAAATACAACACCAAACATACTTGTCATAGGTGACTCCATAGTCAGACACACTGACGTCCCACTCACCAGGCTGAACAAGGAGAGGGTCACAGTAAGCTGCCTATCGGGCTAGAATCCGCCACATAACACAAGCACTCAGGTCACTCCACGGCAAGTACAAATATGACACAGTCATTGTCCATGCTGGTGTGAACGACCTGAGACGTACCTCCCTGGACTACATGAAAAGAGACATAGAGGAGCTCTCTGATTATGTAGCCCAGGCAGGTATGACCTAACCCTGAGCAGTATCCTTCCTTCACCAAGAATGATGCCACAATATAGAGACAAGATGATCAGCTTTAACAATTGGCTTAATGTCTGGTGTCATTCAAAGGGGATCCAGTGTCTGTCTGCCTGGGATGACATGCTTGACAAGCCACGCTGCTGCAAGGGACGGCTTGCACCTGTCACCCTGGGATTCCGGATATTGGCTAAGGCTCTTGCCACCCCATAGTGCCTTTTTAGGCAAGGCTCAAATTCTAAACCTACCACCCTAGAAAACAAAAATGGGAAGAAACTGAGGGTAATGCTGCTCAATGCCAGAAGTCTAAATCTCAAAATGCACGCACTCGAGGCCCTTCTCAGTATGGAGAACATCGATGTCTGTGCTGTAACTGAAACCTGGTTCAAGGCTCCTGAGAGCACCCGGCACTATTAGGTTTTACCTCATATCATGCGTTCCGCCCCAAAGCCCGGACCACACCACAAAGGAGGGTGTATCCATATTCATAAAGGATACCCACACCTCCAGGTTGGTGGCAACGCACAAGCTTCGAAACCATCCAGGTGCAACTAACCATAGGCAAAACTGCTCTACAAATTGTAGTATGCTACAGGCCACCCTCTCAAACTCAGGAAACCCACACAGCCTTCCTGAAGACACTGGAGGGTATAAATGTATCTCCAAACACCATCATATTGGGTGACTTCAACTACCGAATATAGACTGGGAACATTACTCAAGCCCTAACTTTCTAGCCCAACGGTTCCTGGAGTTCATAAATTCAAATGCCATGGAACAGCTAGTCACTGTTCCCACGAGAGGAGAAAATATACTAGATCTCATTGTCACAAAGATGGGGACAAAATGCTCCACACCGAAGTATATCCCTCATTGGTGAGATCTGATCATAAACTAATCTCACTGGAAATCCACATCCCGCCCCCACCCCAAACAAAAAAGACCATAGTGAAGAACTTCTCTAAAGCAAATTTCACACTACTCAAGACTGGTGTGGTATCCTTCAAGGCCCCTGAGCCAGAGGAAACCACAACCCAAGCTGGAAGCCCTTACAAATGCCTTCTATGAACACCTCCAGGACTGCATGGATCAGGCAATCCCAAATAAAACCAAGACTCTTTCCACAAAGGGCAACGTCCAGTCTGGTGGACCCCAGCCATTAACAAACTTTACAATAAGAGGAGAAAGCTATTACATGATAGAACAAAATCCATAAAAGGGAAGTCACCCCTGATCATTATTAGTAAAAAAATACGAGCACTCATAAAATCAACTAAGGCCAATTTTGAGAGAAAAATTGCCATGGATTCAAAGGACAATCATAAGGCCTTTTTCAGCTATGTTAGGAACCTGGGTGGAAACTCCCAGATATGCTCAGAATTAGTCCAAAATGATACAAAAATCATTGAACCCACAGACATTGCCAACATACTGGCAGACAGGTTCAGTGCAAACTTCACCCCCTCTCCCCCCCTAAAGGAGAGATAACTATCCCAGCCGAGTGTAGCCTCCCGGACATCTCAAATGCGCAGGTGAAAGCTGCTCTCTCTAAAGCTAAAAACACAGCATCAATGGGACCGGATGGTGTCCCCGGCTGTGTGCTACACGAGCTAAATGAGGAATTAAACCCGCACATAAGGCAGCTGTTTAATCTCAGCCTTACCACAGGATACGTGCCCAAGGAGTGGCATACGGCAACTGTGGTCCCACTCCACAAAGGCGGCGCCTCTACGGACCCTGGTAATTACCGCCCCATAAGCTTAACAAGTCTAGTCTGCAAAGCTATGGAGAGGATCATAATGGAGCTCATAAACAAAGATATAGGGGACTTGCAGACATTGGACCCGACCCAGTTTGGCTTTGTCAAGGGAAGATCATGCCTTTTGAACTTGGTCGACTTCTTCAAACAGTCACCAAGGCCATTGATGAGGAAAGGCAGTCCATACAGCCTACCTTGACCTTGCAAAGGCTTTCGACACAATACCCCACTCGGGTATTGTAGAAAAACTTACCAGCTTAAATGTAAACCCATATGTCACAAGATGGGTTGCAAACTGGCTTAAGGACAGAACCCACAAGGTTAGAGTTGCTGGCGCTGTGTCAGACTCCAAGCCGGTCACAAGTGGTGTCCCACAGGGCTCGGTCCTTGGCCCCCTATTGTTTGGCATCTACTTCTCAGAAGTACAGGCCAACATGGGAGGACTTTGGCTGACAAAGTTTGCAGACGACTGCAAACTGGGTGCCATAGTGGAAAGTACATCAGACACTGATATCCTTCAGAAGGGACTCACGGAAACAGATAGCTGGTGCCAGAGCCATGGCCTGAAGTTAAACGCCAAAAAATGTATAGTCATACCCTTCGGGAAAAACAAGGTAACCCCAAGCTACCATATAGGTGGCAATCCACTAAGCACAGAAGAGGTTATCAGGGACCTAGGGACCCAGGTTGACAGTGGCCTTTCTTTTGACACTCACGTTGCTAAAGTGGTTAGAAAGACCTTCTACATTGCCCACCTGATCATGAAGGGATTCACATCCAGATCTAGTGAGGTCATTGTTCCCCTGAACTCTTCACTTATCAGACCAATGATCGAGTACAATGCCCCATTCGGGATGTATCTCACCCGACATCTGCAGCAATTGGAGAGACCCCAAAAGTTCCTCACCAAAAGGATAAAGGGACTCCAAAATCTGTCATATGCTGCCAGATTGAAGAAACTCCAGCTCTGTTCAGTCGCATACCGTCTGCTCAGAGGTGACATGTGCCTGACATACAAGGCCATGTCCAACCCGGAATTAATGGACATGCTCCACCTCAAAAATCCAAATCCACCAAAACC